>NC_041389.1:548973949-548979424 GCF_002162155.2 Triticum dicoccoides
CCTGTCGCGCCGTCCCCGTCCCCGTCGCGCCGTCCCCGTCCCCGTCGCGCCGTCCCCGCCGTCGCCGCCCCGGCCGTCGCCTCGCCTCGCCGTCGCCTCGCCCGCTCTGAGCCCTCCCCGAGACCGTGCAGACACACACACAAGCATGTTTAATTAGTTTAGATAATTAGTCTTTAATTAGTTTAGATTATTTAGATTATTATTTTGTATGTTTAATTAGTTTAGATAATTAGTGTTTAATTAGTACACACACACACACGTATTTTGTATGTTTAATTAGTTTAGATTATTATTTTTTTCACTATTATATATGTATGAATGCATGTTAGATGGATATAATTAGTGTTTAATCAGTTAGAAATTAGTGTTATATAGAAATGTTAGAAATTAGTGTTATATAGAAATGTTAGAAATGTTAGAAATTTTTGTGTTATTTAGATTATTTAGATTAGCATAATTAGTGTTATATAGAAATATTAGAAATTTTAGTTATCAAAATCCAATCATTAAAAAATGTTACTTTTTGCGGGCATATAGCTAGTATTTGTTCTCAACGATGCCCGGCCCGCATCCTCGCCGTCGACCCGTCCGCGACGACGTCCAGCCGACCCATGTCCGGGACTGGGCTCCGCCGGGCTGGCACTGGGAGGTGCTGCCTGGAGGGGCGCGCCGCTTGATGAGGAACCCGGCCCCGGGTCCCGTCGTCGACCCTGATCTCGTTTGGTGGCGTTCGCGTGGGCCAGTTTCGGTGCGGAGGGACCCGGCCCCGCCTGAGGTGGTACGTCGCCGTGTCAGGGAGGAGGACGAGCACGTCCATCGCTACATGGTTGTGTTAGAGGGCGGCAGGTTCTCCAATACCTGGCAGTATCTTCAGGGATCTCACTTCAGCTATGATCCTGTGAGGGTTCCTTCTCTTTGGGTGTCCACCGCCCGCGCCGCAGGAACCGCGAGTGTCCTAGATTGTTCTGTAGTATTCGATCTTTAATTAGCTAGACAGTGATGTACTATTCAATATTATATATTATTCAAGACGATGTATTCGAGATTATATCTATTATTCTAGACGAAGTATTCGAGATTATATCTATTATTCGAGACGATGTAATTTGAATACTAAATTGTTTTATATTTCTTTTGAATTAGTTAAATAAAAGCTATGGCAGACAATACCGACAGAGAGGGAGAACAGACCATGTTCGATATGATACGCGGGCCAGATGATGATCAGAATGAAGAAAATTATGACGGCTCCGAATTTCTAAACAACACCGGAGAGGGTGATATGATATTCGATCGCGACGACCGAATTGATGAAGTCATGAACTACGATTATGACAATGACGAAGAACATGTTGATCCTGAAACAACAAAGACCGGCGAGGTATATATATTTATATAAGCAGGTATCTGGTGATCATCACATGTTTTAAATGACTTGAAGATCTATTAATGAATCGATCTTTATTCTTTCAGCCATCCGGATCGAGCAAATCTTCAGGCAAAAGGACGAAATGAGGCCCGAACAAAAAGTTGAAGCAGGGCGTAAAGTACAATATCGAGGCAGTCAGACCTAATGGCGAACCATTAGCGCCTAAGAAGATTGCGGACAAGTTCATTCGTCAGTGCGGAGTTCTTGTGAAGGACCAACTCTCGATCTCCCTTCAAGAATGGAGAGAGCCAGCAAAAGACAAAAGACAAAAAGGCAAAGAGGACGCTGCTCCACGTCCAGATGTTACTTTTGTCGACAAGAATCAAAAAGATCTGCTTTGGGATACTCTCATGGAACATTTCACCCTACCAGATCATTTCACAGAAGCAGATGTGCAGAAAGTCAAGGACGCTGCTCTTAGGAAGATGGTGGTTGCATTCAAGAACCACAAGAATCGTGAATGGGACAAGTACGTCAAGGGAGGAAGGAAGACTTCAGTATTCGAGGGAACACTAGAGAACCAACGTGCTCATTGGGACGATTTCGTGAAATTCAAGGATTCGAAATTAGCTAAGGAACGGTCGAGAATAAATAAGAAGAATGCCAAAAACAAGGATAAGTTCCATAAGCTGGGGCCAGGTGGCTATGCGGTGGCAATGCCTAAGTGGGATAAGTCTGAGAAAGATATGGAGGATGCAGGTGCCACTCTGGTTACTAAGAGCTGGCCCCCCAGGGTCAGGACTTGGTTCTATGCGCATGGGGGGGAGTTGGACCCGAAGACAGGCAATGTTTCGACGAGGGCAAGTCTGAAGGGAGCCGACGATGCGATACTTGTTGCAATAGAAGAGGCACGATCCGGGGTGTTCCAGCCCAACAGAGAGAACGACGAGCTTAGGCGTGCCCTGGGAAATCCTGAACAACCGGGAAGAACACGAGGCAAGGGCGCTATTCCGTGGTATGAGGGGTTTTCAGACTGGAACACCGACTACAGAACCCGTGCGAGAAAGAAGATTGCGGAGGAGAAGAAGAGGAAGATGGAGGAGGAGCAGAGGAAGCGGGACTATGAACGCCTTCAAGGCCTAGAAGAAAGTCAAGCAGAATTGGTAGTCAAATTCCAGCGGCAGCAGGAGCAGATCGACTCACTTACCCAGCAAAGGGTGTCTCAGCAGCTGCAGCAGCTAGCGAATGATCCATCATTGGATAGCACCGCCCCATCCATGCCGAGAAGCAGCGTGGGTTCCGCCCCGGACGACGCAATGCTGGGTAGATACCCCGTGGATGACATCACGGAGAACACTAGCTGCGAGCTACACGTCAAAATGAAGAACATATCCATGAAGGTGGCGGACGCCGTTGCTTTTACAAATCCCCCCGAGGCAACCTTCCATTGCAACCCAATTCCAGCGGGCTATGCTCGTGTCTTGGTTGATGAGGTGGTGGACCCATATTCGGAGCTAGAGCTTGACTATCCTGGAGGTGACGACGAGCGCTTTCTCGGAGATGCCAAACATCGTATCATCCTATGGAAAAAGGATTGCATCATCTTTCGAAGGCCACCGACACCGCGTCAGCCGACTCCTCGTCAAAGTCCACCACCGAGTCAGCAGTCTCCCGCTCCTGCAAGTCCACCAAGTCCGGCAAAGTGTCAGGCCACTCCTCCTCCAAGTCCGGCAAAGTGTCAGGCCACTCCTCCTCCTCCAAGTCCGCCACAGCGTCAGACATCCACTCCTCCTCCAAGTCCGGCACAACCTCAGGCCACGCCTCCTCCAAGTCCGGCACAGCTTCAGGCGGCCACTCCTCCTCGTCCAACTCAGCCCCGTCAGCCGTCTCCGCCGCCTCAGCAATCACAGAAGAGACACCCCGCAGCTATGGTGCGTAGCGGTACGAGTCGAGGTAGTACAGGAAGTACAGGCGGAGGCAAGCGATATAAATATGGTCCAAGCCTCACGCCTCTTCCGTAGAGGGCTTATGACAGGTCCGAGGAGGAAATCGCAGCCATATCGAAGTCCGAGGTGGAAGCCCATTTTGCACCGAAACCGCCACCGCCGCCAAGGGAGAAAATGCCTGAGAAAACGATTGACCACTTCATTCGTATGGCTCAACCACCAGCAACCAAGCCTGTTGACACAGACTATGAGCGCCACATCAGGAAGTTAAATCGAGCACATCTACATAAGGAGGCGAGCTCGGGATCGAGCAAACAAGAAGCAGTTGTCAAAAAATGCGGGAAAACCATTCCCCAACTGGGAGAACAGGCGGCGCAATCAATCCCCTCGCTTGTTGTGCCAACAACACATGACAGTACGCGCGCCCAATATTATTGTGGGCAAACAGTTTACGTTCCTGAGGTGGGCAATGTGGTAATAACGGAGGAGCATATAATGCAGGCTGAAGTTCTCAAAATCACTGTTGGACAACTCGTCGAGATCGAGCCCATGCCTGTGCTTAGAGAGGATGAAATAAAACAGAAATATGTCCGCGGCCAACCTTTGGTCGAGCCAGACAAGGTCAAGAACCTCCCAACGAGAATGTATGAATTGCATCAATGGTACATGAACATTACCAAGATTTCCGATCGATTGTCCCTCATGGTGAATGTCAAGAAGGAGCATTACTACCATGAGAAAGATGTGTCCGTTGAGTATTCTGAACTGTTTCAGTTATACAATCAAGACGCACTCGACAAATCTATCGTCAGTTGCTATTGTCTGTAAATGATTTCTTTCTGTAATTTAAGTCTCAAGCTAGCTGTAGTGATCCTTTTGATCAATCATTACCTATAATTATCCTCACTATATTCTTTTCTGTGGTATTATATGCAGGATGAAGATGTATGAAATGAGAAAAGGTGGACGCTATGGCATTGGGTTCATTGACCCAAACACCGTTAATGAATACACATGGAAAATAGATGCACGTCATCAAAAGGCCGTAGAGGACAGCATGCTAGAGTTCTTGAAGCGCCTCAAATACAATGAAGATATACTACTTCCTTACAACTTCCAGTGAGTCACGCTGTCTTGTACTACAAATTCTCTGTTTTTGCCTACTAGCTAGCTACATGTTTTTGCTTACATATGCCCGCCTAATTAAGACATGCAAACGTGTGTGCATGCAGATATCACTGGGTCTTGTGTATCATTAAAGTTGACACCGGAACAGTTGAAATACTGGACTCACTACTCAAAGAAAAAACTGACTATAACATCTTGTTTGGGATAGTCAACAGGTAATTTCAATCATTATTAACTATATATATCGGCCTATTTAGTTCGTCATTTCATGATATGAACTATTTAATAACCCCTTTATTCATTTTCTTTGTCGGCGGGCAGGGCTTGGGCAAGGTTCATCAGCGTCACGGAAGGCGAATGGAAAGAAAAGCTTAAATGGGGAAGACCCAAGGTAAGTAATTAAGTAGTACTAGCTAGCTAGCTAGCTGCCATCTCTTTAATTATCATGCTTGATTAATTATTATCTGATCAAATTCCATTCTCGTAAAGGCCCTGAAGCAGGCGCAGGGGACTGATCTGTGTGCATTCTGCGTTTGCGAGAACATTCGCATGATGGCGTCTGAAAGGAGCAGATCTCAAAGACAGGAATGGGTACGCTTGTCAAAACACTATTTACAATTTTTACACCATTATCGATATCTAGTCACACAACTAATACACATGCATATTGATCTCCTTCTTAACAGTTCAGAGAGGTGCGGGAGAAGCTCCTGGAAACGGAGCGCGTAGAAGCACTTCAAGAGGAAATAGCGGGATTTTTGCTCGACCAGGTCATAAATCCGAAGGGAGAATACTATTACCCGCTACCGCCCTCATGAAAACCACTTCCAATTGTCATCGTGCTCCGAAGGCACCAATTAGGCTAATGCCACTGGCTCCGAAGGCAACATGCATATGTAGGAGAAATTGTATATAGCTATACATGTGTGTATGTGTGAATTAATTAATATGATGGTTTGTGAGACATTAATTGATGATATATATATGCATGATTGGTTCTACTAGAAATTCTATTTATATATATATATATAT
>NC_041389.1:548979774-548988284 GCF_002162155.2 Triticum dicoccoides
GTGTACAATGTGTAGTATCATAAAATACCAGCAAACGAAAAAGAATTAAAATGGAAATACAAAATTAAATGAAAAAGAAATCATAAAACTAAAAACCCCCCAAACCTGATAGTACCGGTTGGTCTGACCAACCGGTACTAAAGGGCTCCAGGCCCCTGGAGCTGGCTCGTGCCACGTGGTTTCCCTTTAGCACCGGTTCGTGCTGAACCGGTACTAAAGAGGGGGGCCTTTAGTGCCCACACTTTAGTGCCGGTTATGGAACCGGCACTAAAGGGCCTTACGAACCGGTGCTATTGCCCGGTTCTGCACTAGTGCATGGTCACCTTCGTTCGCCTTTTCATGTCTTAGGGCGTGTTTGGTTCAAGTTTTGAACAGTAGTTGCATTGCATACACTTCTCAATGCAGCCTGGTTGAGGAAAAACAGGCCCTAATACGCTATATGCAACTTGTTTGGTTGCCTACATTCCTAGTCCCTGCATTAGGTAATACGCAAGTGCACTTTGTTTGGTTGGCTGCATTGGCCCTAGCGGCACATGAACACGGTGTTTGGTTGCATATGGCGTACATGTTGTGCTTACCTTGTACCCTAGTTGGTGAGCTTACCCACAATGATCACACCTAGCACACCAACGCCACAACACAGCAATGATGACGAACTGGGCGAAGATGATGAAGTTCTTCAGCTTCAGGACGAACTGACGATCCACCTTAGCAGCTTCCACTTTGACAGCTCCAACCTTGGCACTGTCGACACTGCTGCCTCCGTGCTTTTGCACCCAGGCGGAGTAAGCTTGTTCTGCTGCCTGCCTAGTCTTGAACCCTCTATAGTTGATGTTGATATACGATGCCACTTGTGCATTGGCTTCTTCCCATGAACTATAAACCCCTGGAACCTCACCGATGAACATGGCATACAACCTGCCCTAGCAATGCACAAGAGCAAGAGTTGAAGCAGAAAATCAATGGAGCACAAGTAGTAAGCAAAGTAGCACACAAACAACAATGGAGAAGAAGAGAAGTAAAGCATGCATGATCATACGGCATAGCAAGTTCAACCTAGCACTACCTTGGTGTTAACCTACCACCACATCCAAAAGAGGGTGTCGTCCTACCACCGCAAGTTCACCATCAGCGTGAGGGATTAGTATATACCACCTCACCAAAATATATAGACCATCAAATAGTTTTTGAGCCCTAGCTACACAAAATGTACATTGTCATCGTCATCATCTTCGTCGTCGCCACCACCATCGCCGTCGGGGATCATGCACGCTCACAGGCAGCACTACTCTAGTAGTAGTGCTTGCCCAGCCAGCTCCTGAGCCACAGCACCCTGTGAGCGTCGGCCATGGGAACGAACCCAACACCCTGGGCCTTGTTGTCAAGTAGGTGGCTGAGAGCTGCCATGACACTAGCAGAAAAGGGGGCAAAGGTCCAGGCCGGGTCAGCCCATTAGTCCCAATTCAGTCCAGAACTGGGACCCATGGGGGCATTGGACCCGGTTCATGAGCCCTGGGGGCCGGCCGGGCCACGTGGGCCATTGGTCCCAGTTCGTCTGGACCTTTTGGTCCCGGTTGGTGGGACGAACCGGGACCAATGGGCCTCGCTCCTGGCCCACCACCATTGGTCCCGGTTGGTGGCTTGAACCAGGACCAAAGGCTGCCCTTTAATCTCGGTTCATGCCACCAACCGGGACCAATGAGGCTCCTGGCCCAAAAACTGCTCTGTTTTTTCTGGCCGCCGAGGGGGAGAGGGCTTGGTGGTGCTCTAGCTCACCTCCTATGCACACAAGGTGTTCGATGGAATGCCCGAGCCACACTACTTAAGCTTTCTCCTCTCCAAGCTTGACCTCCAAGCTCCATTTTCCTCAATATTTGTCTAGGTTTAGCGGTCCGTCACGCCCCGTCCCCGTCTTCACCGGCATCGATCACCCGCGCCGATCTCATCGCCGGCACCACCGTGGTGAGCTTCTTGTTCTTATCTTCTTTCTGAAAGGAAAAATATTCTTACTTGTATGTTTAGATAGATACTTGTATTATTTTCTTGCTTTTATTATTGCATCTTATATAGTGCGATGGTTTTGGTATCCACCCCCGTCGGCCCTCGTCCTGTCTGTGATTCGGATGTGGTATATATTATCTTTTCATAACTATTGGTTCATTTATTGTTTATGACAATTATGCCAACCAACATGACATAGATTTTATTTATCTAGGAGGTTGTTGAACCGGAAATTCCAATCGACCCTATTGTCGAGAGGTTAAATTTAGTTAAAGAAGAAAACAATTTCTTGAAGGAAAAAATAAGAAAAGTTGAGGAGGAGAAGATGATATTGGAGTTGCATGTTGCGGATGTCGCCGATGATCACAAGATCAAGATGGATGCAATGCGCTTGAAGATTAGAAAGATTAGAAAATATGCCATTCATACCGAGGCTTGGTATCATTATGCAGTTGGATCAGTTGTTACCTTGATTGTGATTATGATCGCATTTGTTTTTGCATTGAAATGTTTTACATAGTTTCAATGTATGGTTTAATTAATTAGATGCTCTGAAGAGCTATATGTTGTTAGATGAGAGCTATGTATGTACTTTGGTTTTAATGTGATGATGAACTTCTATTAATTTGGTCACTTAATTATCTATTCATGATGTTTTGCAATGGTTTTTGACACACTTAATTATATTTAATGCACGCAGATGAACCGGCAATGGATGTACAGTGACAGACACACCTTCGAGTACATTAAGGGCGTGCATGAGTTTCTCGAAGGGCTGAGGCAAACAAGCAGAATGGTTTTATGTGTTGTCCATGCATTAAATGTGGGAATATGATGTCTTACTCTAACCGGAAAATCCTTCACACCCACCTGCTTTACAAGGGTTTCATGCCACACTATAATGTTTGGACGAGGCACGGAGAAATAGGGGTTATGATGGAAGACGGCGAAGAAGAAGAGTACGATGACAACTATGTGCCCCCTGAATACGGTGATGCTGCAACGGGGGGAGCTGGTGAAGATCAAGAGGAACCAGACGATGTGCCCAATGATGCTGCAACGGGTGAAGCTGCTGAAGATCAAGAGGAACCAGACGATGTGCCCGATGATGATGATCTCCGCCGGGTCATTGTCGATGTAAGGACGCAATGCGAAAGTCAAAAGGAGAAGCTGAAGTTCGATCGCATGTTCGGGGATCAAAAAAAGGGTTGTACCCCAATTGCGAAGATGGCAACACAAAGCTCGGTACCGTACTGGAATTGCTCCAGTGGAAGGCAGAGAATGCTGTGCCTGACAACGAATTGCCCGACAGTACATACGCAGCAAAGAAGCTCGTATGCCCTCTAGGATTGGAGGTGCAGAAGATACATGCATGCCCTAATGACTGCATCCTCTACCGTGGTGCATACAAGGATCTGAACGCATGCCCGGTATGTGGTGCATTGCGGTATAAGATCAGACGAGATGACCCTGGTGATGTTGACGGCGAGCCCCCCAGGAAGAGGGTTCCTGCGAAGGTGATGTGGTATGCTCCTATAATACCACAGTTGAAACGTCTATTCAGAAACGGAGAGCATGCCAAGTTGATGCGTGGCACAGTGAGGACCGTAAGAAAGACGGGAAGTTGAGAGCACCCACTGACGGGTCGCAATGGAGAAAAATCAAGAGAAAGTACTGGAATGAGTTTGCAAAGGACCCAAGGAACGTATGGTTTGCTTTAAGCGCGAATGGCATTAATCCTTTCGGGGAGCAGAGCAGCAATCACAGCACCTGGCCCGTGACTCTATGTATGTATAACCTTCCTCCTTGGATGTGCATGAAGCGGAAGTTCATTATGATGCTAGTTCTCATCCAAGGCCCTAAGCAACCCGGCAACGATATTGATGTGTACCTAAGGCCATTAGTTGAAGAACTTTTACAGCTGTGGAATGGAAACGGTGTACGTACGTGGGATGAGCACAGACAGGAGGAATTTAACCTAAAGGCATTGATGTTCGTGACCATCAACGATTGGCCCCCTCTCAGTAACCTTTCAGGACAGACAAACAAGGGATACCACGCATGCATCCACTGTTTAGATGACACTGAAAGTATATACCTGGACAAATGCAGGAAGAATGTGTACCTAGGCCATCGTCGATTTCTTCCGACCAACCATCAATGTCAAAAGAAAGGCAAGCATTTCAAAGGCGAGGCATATCACCGGAAGAATCCCACCATGCATACCGGTGATCACGTACTTGCTATGGTCAATGATTTACACGTAATCTTTGGAAAGGGTCCCGGCACACTAGCTGTTCCGAATGACGCTGAGGGACACGCGCCCATGTGGAAGAAGAAATCTATATTTTGGGACCTACCCTACTCGAAAGACCTAGAGGTCCGCTCTTCAATCGACGTGATGCACGTGATGAACAACCTTTGCGTGAACCTGCCAGGCTTCTTGGGCATGTATGGAAAGAAAAAAGATACACCTGAGGCACGGGAGGACCTGCAATGTTTGCACGAAAAAGACGGCATGCCTCCGAAGCAGTATGAAGATCCTGCCAGCTACGCTCTTACGAAAGAAGAGAAAGAAATCTTCTTTGAATGACTGCTCAGTATGAAGGTCCCGACTGGCTTCTCGTCGAATATAAAGGGAATAATAAATATGCCAGAGAAAAAGTTCCAGAACCTAAAGGCTCATGACTGCCACGTGATTATGATGCAACTACTTCCGGTTGCCTTGAGGGGGCTTCTACCGGAAAATGTCCGATTAGCCATTGTGAAGCTATGTGCATTCCTCAATGCAATATATTAGAAGGTGATCGATCCAGAAATCGTACCAAGGCTAAGGAGTGATGTGGCGCAATGTCTTGTCAGTTTCGAGATGGTGTTCCCACCATCCTTCTTCAATATCATGACACACGTCCTAGTTCATCTAGTCGACGAGATTGTCATTCTGGGGCCCGTATTTATACACAATATGCTCCCGTTTGAGAGGTTCATGGGAGTCCTAAAGAAATATGTCTGTAACCGTGCTAGGCCAGAAGGAAGCATCTCCATGGGCCATCAAATAGAGGATGTCATCGGGTTTTGTGTTGACTTCATTCCTGGCCTTAAGAAGATAGGTCTCCTTAAATCGCGGTATGAGGGGAGACTGACTGGAAAAGGCACGCTTGGAAGGGACTCAATAATATGCAGGGACGGATATTCTTGGTCTCAAGCACACTACACAGTTCTACAGAACTCTACCTTGGTGACCCCGTATGTCGATGAACACAAGAACAGTCTGCGCTACAAACACTCGGAGCAGTGCGACGACTGGATTACATGTGAACACATCAGGACTTTCAAAAGTTGGTTGGAAACATGTCTCAGAGGTGACAAAACTGTTTGTGATGAGTTGTACTTGTTGTCCAGGGGACCATCTTTGACTATATTGATTTACAAAGGATACGAGATAAATGGGAATACATTTTACACGATTGACCAAGATCAAAAGAGCACCAACCAAAATGGCGGTGTCCGCTTTGATGCAACAACCGAGAGGGGAAAGGACATATATTATGGTTACATAGTGGACTAATACATCCATTTTGCATCATGCTTTTATATCAATATTTATTGCATTAAGGGTTGTTATTTCACGTTATGTCACATACTTATGGCTATTCTCTCTTATTTTACAAGGTTTACATGAAGAGGGAGAATGCCGGCAGCTGGAATTCTGGGCTGGAAAAGGAGCAAATATTGGAGACCTGTTCTGCGCAACTCCAAAAGTCATGAAACTCCACGGAATATCTTAAAATAAATAAATAAAAATCATCGCCAAAGATGAAGGCCAGGGGGCCCACACCCTGCTCACGAGGGTGGGGGGCGCCCCCCTGGGATGCGCCCCCTACCTTGTGGGCCCCCTGGTGGCTCTCCGATGCCCATCTTCTCCTATATGAAGTCTTTCGATGAGAAAAAAACATCAGGCAACCTTTCGGGACGAGACTCCGCCGCCACGAGGCGGAACCAATCTAGGGCTCCGGCAGAGCTGTTCTACCGGGGACACTTCCCTCCGGGAGGGGGAAATCATCACCATCGTCATCACCAATGCTCCTCTCATCGGGAGAGGGCAATCTCCATCAACATCTTCACCAGCACCATCTCATCTCCAAACCCTAGTTCATCTCTTGTCTCCAAGTCCGGGATTGGTGCTAGTAGGTTGCTAGTAGTGTTGATTACTCCTTGTAGTTGATGCTAGTTGGTTTATTTGGTGGAAGATCATATGTTCAGATCCCTTATGCATATTATTACCCCTCTGATTATGAACATGAATATGCTTTGTGAGTAATTACGTTTGTTCCTGACGACAAGGGAGAAGTCTTGCTATTAGTAGTCATGTGAATTTGGTATTCGTTCGATATTTTGATAAGATGTATGTTGTCTTGCCTCTAGTGGTGTTATGTGAACGTCGACTACATAACACTTCACCATTATTTGGGCATATAGGAGGGCATTGGGAAGTAATAAGTAGATGATGGGTTGCTAGAGTGACAGAAGCTTAAACCCTAGTTTATGCGTTGCTTCATAAGGGGCTGATTTGGATCCATATGTTTCATGCTATGGTTAGGTTTACCTTAATACTTTTGTTGTAGTTGCGGATGCTTGCAATAGAGGTTAATCATAAGTGGGATGCTTGTTCAAGTAAGAACAGCACCCAAGCACCTGTCCACCCACATATCAAATTATCAAAGTACCAAACGTGAATCATATGAGCGTGATGAAAACTAGCTTGACGATATTCCCATGTGTCCTCGGGAGCGCTTTTCCTATTATAAGAGTTTGTCCAGTCTTGTCCTTTGCTATAAAAAGGATTGGGCCACCTTGCTCTACTTTATTTACTCTTGTTACTTGTTGCTCGTTACAATTTATCTTATCACAAAACTATCTGTTACCACTTATTTCAGTACTTGTAGAGAATACCTTGCTGAAAAACGCTTATCATTTCCTTCTGCTCCTCGTTGGGTTCGATACTCTTACTTATCGAAAGGACTAAGATAGATCCCCTATACTTGTGGGTCATCATGGACATATGGGAACTTGACTACGGACATGATTTTAAGGTCCCTTTGTTTAAGTGCAAATGGGTCAATCTGTCAGGAGGCGGGGTATAGGTAGACCCACAGTACGGAATGACAATAGTGGATCTGAAAAATCTTGGGTACACTGGCGAACCGTTCGTCCTAGCCAATGATGTGTCACAGGTTATCTATGTGAAGGACATGTCTACGAGACCGAGAAAAAGAAAAGATAAGGAAGCGAATACATCATACGATGAGCCAAAGCGCCGCATAGTTCTTTCAGGAAAAAGGGACATCGTGGGAGTGGAGGGCAAGACAGACATGTCTGAAGATTATGAAAAGTTTCGTGAAATTCCTCCCTTCAAAGTCAAGGCTGACCCAAGCATCCTGATAAACGATGAAGATTATCCATGGTTACGGCGCAATAAGCAAATGACACAAGCGAAGAAAAAGTGAAGACTTTCTCCCGCAACTATTATGATGATACCATGCCAACTTTGTAACAGGCGAGTATGATACCATTGTCCGTTTTGTACATGCACATGCTATGTGGGTGAAATTATGATATCATGCCAACTTTCAACTTTTTCGGAGTTCATTTGAAATGCTTTAATGTCTTATGGTTCGGCCCTCGTAATACCATTAATCCCGGTTCGCTCCTTGTCATCTATATTCTCACCAAGAACACTCTCAAGAGGGCAGCCACGTGGGCCATTGGTCCCGGTTCGTCTGGACCTTTTGGTCCCGGTTCCACGCACAAACCGGGACCAATGCGCCTCGCCCCTGGCCCATGACCATTAGTCCCGGTTTGTGCCACAAAATGGGACTAAAGGGTTGGTCCTATTTGCGCTCAGAGTTTAGTCCCACCTCACCAACCGAAGGGCGCTCACACCGGTTTATAAGCCCGTCCATCTCTGCCTTGTTAAGCTCCTCTCAAAGTGAAAATAGATGCCCCTATACAGGGAATTTTACTTAAATTCATAGTGAATTTCTCTGAAATTCATAGAAATTTATCATGAATTTAGGTTGAATTTTATCTATAGGCGCATCTATGTTCATTTTTATAGTAAAGTTAATCACAAACTTGTGATTCACACAAATTTCAAAGAATTCAAATTTTAACTATTCAAATTTGAAAACTAATGGCACTAATAGAAAGTTTATAATTTTTCTAAAACTAATGGCACTAACAGAAAGTTTATAATTTTGCTGACCTAAAAGCAAAAAGAATTAAAAAAATAAAGCAAAAAACAAAAGAAAATAAATAATGCAGAAAACAAAACAAAAAAACTGGAAACAATATAAATATAGCAACAATAAGTATTTTGTTGTAAGTAGAAACAAAATAAAATAAATAAAGCAACAAAAAAGTGTTCTCAAATTTGAAAACTGATGGCACTAACAGAAAGTTTATAATTTTTCTAAAACTAAAAGCAAAAAAGAATTAAAAAATAAAGC
>NC_041389.1:548989334-548998013 GCF_002162155.2 Triticum dicoccoides
GCCCGCTCCTCGTCGCTGTCACCCCGTGCCCCTGCCCCGTGCTCGCCGTCGCCGCCCGCTCCTTGTCGTTGTCGCCCTGCCCCTGCCCCGTCCCGCCCCTGCGCGCCGGCGCCCTTGCCGCCCCCGCCAGCGCCTCGAGCTCCCCTGCTCGTGCGCGCCGCCCCGGCGACCCGAGCCCCTGCCACGTGCTTGATACGTCTCCAACGTATCTATAATTTTTTATTGTTCCATGTTATTATATTACCCCTTTTGGATGTTTATGGGCTTTATTCTACACATCTATATCATTTTTGGGACTAACCTACTAACCGGAGGCCCAACCCATATTGCTGTTTTTTTTGCCTATTTCAGTATTTCGAAGAAAAGGAATATCAAACGGAGTCCAAATGGAATGAAACCTTCGGGAGCGTTATTTTTGGAACAAAACTGATCCGGAGAGCCTAGAGTGCAAGTCTAGAAATCTTCGAGGGCCCCACGAGATAGGAGGGTGCCCCCCCTAGGGGCGCGCCCCCTGTCTCATGGGCCCCTCGGGCGTCCACCGACGTACTTATTTCTCCTATATATATCCACGGACCCCGAAAACATCCAGGAGCACCATGAAACACAATTTCCACCAACATAACCTTCTGTATCCGCGAGATTCCATCTTGGAGCCTTCGCCGGCACTCTGCCGGAGGGGGAATCGATCACGAAGGGCTTCTACATCAACACCATAGCCTCTCCGATGAGTTGTGAGTAGTTTACCACAGACCTATGGGTCCATAGTTATTAGCTAGATGGCTTCTTCTCTCTTTTTGGATCTCAATACAATGTTCTCCCCCTCTCTTGTGGAGATCTATTCGATGTAATCTCTTTTTGCGGTGTGTTTGTCGAGATCCGATGAATTGTGGGTTTATGATCAAGTTTATCTATGAATAATATTGGAATCTTCTCTGAATTCTTTTATGTATGATTGAGTTATCTTTAGAAGTCTCTTCGAATTATCATTTTGGTTTGGCCTACTAGATTGATCTTTCTTGCCATGGGAGAAGTGTTTAGCTTTGGGTACAATCTTGCGGTGATCTTACCCAGTGACAGAAAGGGTTGCAAGACACGTATTGTATTGTTGCCATCGAGGATAATAAGATGGGGTTTATATCATATTGCATGAGTTTATCCCTCTACATCATGTCATCTTGCTTAATGCGTTGCTCCGTTCTGATGAACTTAATACTCTAGATGCATGCTGGATAGCGGTCGATGTGTGGAGTAATAGTAGTAGATGCAGGCAGGAGTCGGTCTACTTGTTATGGACATGATGCCTATATACATGATCATGCCTAGATAACCTCATAATTGTTCACTTTTCTATCAATTGCTTGACAGTAATTCGTTCACCCACTGTAATACTTATGCTCTCGAGAGAAGCCTCTAGTGAAACCTATGGCCCCCGGGTCTATGTCTTATCATATTTGCTTTCAATCTACTTTTATTTGTATCTTTATTTTTCTTCATCTATATTATAAAATACCAAAAATATATTTATCTTATCATACTTTCTCTATCAGATCTCACTTTCTTAAGTGAGCGTGAAGGGATTGACAACCCCTTTATTGCGTTGGTTGCGAGTTCTCAGTTTGTTTGTGTAGGTGCGTGGGACTTTTGAGGAGCCTCCTACTGGATTGATACCTTGGTTCTCAAAACTGAGGGAAATATTTATGCTACACTTTGCTGCATCACACTCTCCTCTTCAGGGAAAACCAACGCTAGCTCAAGACATAGCAAGAAGGATTTCTGGCGCCGTTGCCGGGGAGGTCTTCGCTCAAGTCAAGACATACCAAGTACCCATCACAAACCCATCTCCCTCGCATTTACATTATTTGACTCTCGTTTTCCTCTCCCCCCACTTCACCCTTGCCGTTTTATTCGCCTTCTCCTTCCCAATCTCCTCCTCTCTTTTTGCTTGCCTCCTTTTGTGTGCTTGTTTGCTTGTTTAACCTTATGGCTGCGCCTAAGGGACCTGAACACCTTCTCAGAAGGATGGATGAGATTGAATCAAATATTAGAAGCTTTATGAATTTGCAATTTGAGCATAATAATTTATTTAGAAAAGAGCTTAAGGAACAAAAAAGTTTTTTGGGTTTCATGAACAAAGAGCATGATGATATGAATAAAGAATTCTGTGGTGTTAACGCTCAAATTACCCAGCTTGAAAACGCTATAGCCAAAATTTCTGACAAGCAAGCCACCTTAGTCAATAAGATGGCCGCTAAACCAGAAACATTACATGAAAATAATGATGAGGATCTTAAAGTTATTGATGCGTCTCCGATTAGATCTATGTTTTGCAAGATGAATTTTGATGATTATGGGAGTGATGATGAATCAACTTTGCCTAGAAGGCGTCCCAAAAATTTGGAATTTTTAGATCGTGATGTTAAATTTTGTAAAAGAGAGATTGGAGAATCTTCAACTTCTAATATTGAACCTACTATCTCGGATTTCAAGGAATTTGATTATGATAATTGCTCTTTAAAAGGTTATATTTCCTTGTTGCAATCCGTTGTTAATTCTCCTCATGCTTATAGTCAAAATAAAGCTTTTACCAAACATATCGTTGATGCCTTGTTGCAATCTTATGATGAAAAACTGAATTTGGAAATTTCTATACCTAGAAAACTTAATGATGAGTGGGAACCTACTATAAAGATTAGAATTAAAGATTATGAGTGTTTTGCTTTGTGTGATTTGGGTGCTATTGTTTCCACGATTCCGAAAACTTTATGTGATATTCTAGGTTTCCATGATCTTGACGATTGCTCTTTAAATTTGCACCTTGCGGATTCCACCATTAAAAAGCCTATGGGAAGGATCAATGATGTTCTTATTGTTGCTAATAGAAATTTGGTGCCCGTAGATTCTATCGTTCTTGATATAGATCGCAATCTTTCTTTCCCTATTATTCTTGGTAGACCTTTCCTTAGAACGATTGGTGTGATTATTGATATGAAGGAAGGGAACATTAGATGCCAATTTCCTTTAAAGAAAGTCATGGAGCACTTTCTGAGAAAGAAAGTCAAATTACCTTATGAATCTATCATGCGTGCTACTTATGAATCTAGTGCCAAAGATGGCACTAGTTAAATCTATCCTTGCTTTTATGCCTAGCTAGGGGCGTTAAATGATAGCGCTAGTTGGGAGGCAACCCAATTTTTCTTTATGTTCGTTGCTTTTGCTCCTGTTTAGGAATAAATCTTGCATCTACTCTCTGTTTAGATGTGTTTTTATCTTTTAATTAGTGTTTGTGCCAAGTAGAACCTATAGGATAAGCTATGATGATAGTTAATTTGATTCTGCTGAAAAACAGAAACTTTGCGCTCACGAGAAACAATTCAATAAATCACAGAAACGTGCTTTTGCATTGATTATTTTTTATGATGATCAATAGACAAATTGTCCAGTACATCCTATTTTGGTAGGATTTTTAGAGTTCCAGAAGTTTGCGTTAGTTACAGATTGCTACAGACTGTTCTGTTTTTGACAGATTCTGTTTTTCGTGTGTTGTTTGCTTATTTCAATGCATCTGGCTAATAAATTAGTTTATAAACCATAAGGAAGTTGGAATACAGTAGGTTTAACACCAAAATAAATAAATAATGAGTTCATTGCAATATATTATGTGGTGGTTTTTTTTTCTTTCACTAACGGAGCTTATAAGATTTCCTGTTGAGTTTTGTGTTGTGAAGTTTTCAAGTTTTGGGTAAAGCCTTTATGGACTACGGAATAAAGGGTGGCAAGAACCTAAGCTTGGGGATGCCCATGGCACCCCAATATATTCAAGAGTAGCCAAAAACCTAAGCTTGGCCCTCTTTCGTCTTCGTTCATTGGTAACTTTACTTGGAGCTATATTTTTATTCGCCACATGATATGTGTTTTGCTTGGAGCGTCGTGTATTATATTAGTCTTTGCTTGTTAGTTTACCACAATCATCCTTGCTGTAAGACACCTTTTGGGAGAAGCTTATTTGATTAGAAATTGCTAGAATCCTCTATGTGCTTCACTTATATCTTTTGAGCTTGATAATTTTTGCTCTAGTGCTTCACTTATATCTTTTAGAGCATGACGGTGGTGTCTTAATTTTGAAGAAATTGCTAGTCTCTCATGCTTCACTTATATATTTTTGAGAGTCTTTTAGAACAGCATGGTATTTGCTTTTGTTACAAAGTTGGTCCTAGGATGATGATCAACTTGATACTTGATAATTGTTTTGAGATATGGAGGTAGTAATATTAAAGTCATGCTAGTTGGGTGATTATGAAGAATGCTTGTGTTGAAGTTTGTGATTCCCGTAGCATGCACGTATGGTGAACCGCTTTGTGATGAAGTTGGAGCACAATTTTATTTATTGATTCTCTTCCTTATGAGTGGCAGTCGGGGACGAGCGATGGTCTTTTCCTACCAATCTATCCCCCTAGGAGCATGCGCGTAGTGCTTTGTTTTTTTATGACTTCTAATTTTTTGCAATAAGTATATGAGTTCTTTTGATTAATGTTGAGTCCATGGATTATACGCACCCTTTCACCCTTCCACCATTGCTAGCCTCTCTCGTGCCGCGCAATTCTCGCTGGTATCATATACCCACCATACTCCTTCCTCAAAATAGCCACATACCTACCTATTATGGCATTTCCATAGCCATTCCGAGATATATTTCCATGCAATTTTCCACCGTTCCGTTCATATGACATACACTACTTTTTTCATATTGATCTTTGCATGATCATGTACTTGACATCGTATTTGTGGCAAGGCCACCTTCACAATTTTCATACATGTCGCTCTTGAGTCATTGCATATCCAGGTACACTGCCGGAGGCATTCATATAGAGTCATATTTTGTTGTAGCTTTGAGTTGTAAATCCATAAAAGTGTGATGATCTTCATTATTAGAGCATTGTCCTCATGAGGAAAGGATGATGAAGACTATGATTCCCCCACAAGTCGGGATGAGACTTCGGACTTTACAAAAAGAAAAAAAAAGAGAAAAAGAAAAAAAGAGAAAGGCCAAAAAGAAAAAAAAGAAAAGGCCAAAGAAAAAGAAAAAGGAAAAGAAAAAGAAAAAAAGAAAAAAAGAAAAAGAAAAAGAAAAAAAAGAAAAAGAAAAATGAGAGAAAAAGAGAGAAGGGACAATGCTACTATCTCTTTTTCCACACTTGTGCTTCAAAATAGCACCATGATCTTCATGATAGAGAGTCTCATATGTTGTCACTTTCATATACTAGTGGGAATTTTTCATTATAGAACTTGGCTTGTATATTCGAATGATGGGCTTCCTCAAAAGTGCCCTAGGTCTTCGTGAGCAAGCAAGTTGGATGCACACCCTCTTAGTTTCTTTTGTTGAGCTTTCATATATTTATAGCTCTAGTGCATCCGTTGCATGGAAATCCCTACTCACTCACATTGATATCTATTAATGGGCATCTCCATAGTCCATTGATACGCCTAGTTGATGTGAGACTATCTTCTCCTTTTGTCTTCTCCACAACCACCATTCTATTCCACATATAGTGCTATGTCCATGGCTCACACTCATGTATTGCATGAAAGTTGAAAGAGTTTGAAATTATTAAAGAATGAAACAATTGCTTGGCTCGTCATCGGGGTTGTGCATGATTAAATACTTTGTGTGATGAGGATAGAGCATAGCCAGACTATATGATTTTGTAGGGATAACTTTCTTTACCCATGTTATTTTGAGAAGACATGATTACCTTGACTATTATGCTTGAAGTATTACTATTTCTTATGTCTTTATGAACTTTTATTTTGTATTATTTGGATCAGAGCATTCATGCCACAATGAAAGAAAATTACATTATGAATTATGCTAGGTAGCATTCCACATCAAAAATTCTCTTTTTATCATTTACCTACTCGAGGACGAGCAGGAATTAAGCTTGGGGATGCTTGATACGTCTCCAATGTATTTATAATTTTTGAATGTTCCATGCTATTATATTACCCCTTTTGGATGTTTATGGGCTTTATTCTACACATTTATATCATTTTTGGGACTAACCTACTAACCGGAGGCCCAGCCCTTATTGCTGTTTTTTTGCCTATTTCAGTATTTCGAAGAAAAGGAATATCAAACGGAATGAAACCTTCGGGAGCGTTATTTTTGGAACAAATCTGATCCGGAGAGCCTGGAGTGCAAGTCAAGAAATCTCAGAGGGCCCCATGAGATAGGAGGGCCCCCCCCCTAGGGGCGCGCCCCCCTGTCACGTGGGCCCCTCGGGCGTCCACCGACGTACTTCTTTCTCCTATATATATCCATGGACCCGGAAAACATCCAGGAGCACCACGAAACACAATTTCCACCGCCGTAAACTTCTGTATCCGCGAGATTCCATCTTGGAGCCTTCGCCGGCACTCTGTCGGAGGGGGAATCGATCACGGAGGGCTTCTACATCAACACCATAGCCTCTCTGATGAGTTGTGAGTAGTTTACCACAGACCTACGGGTCCATAGTTATTAGCTAGATGGCTTCTTCTCTCTTTTGGGATCTCAATACAATGTTCTCCCCCTCTCTTGTGGAGATCTATTCAATGTAATCTCTTTTTGCGGTGTGTTTGTCGAGATCCGATGAATTGTGGGTTTATGATCAAGTTTATCTATGAATAATATTGGAATCTTCTCTGAATTATTTTATGTATGATTGAGTTATCTTTACAAGTCTCTTCGAATTATCATTTTGGTTTGGCCTACTAGATTGATCTTTCTTGCCATGGGAGAAGTGTTTAGCTTTGGGTTCAATCTTGCGATGATCTTACCCAGTGACAGAAAGGGTTGCAAGACACGTATTGTATTGTTGCCATCGAGGATAACAAGATGGGGTTTATATCATATTGCATGAGTTTATCCCTCTACATCATGTCATCTTGCTTAATGCGTTGCTCCGTTCTTATGAACTTAATACTCTAGATGCATGCTGGATAGCGGTCGATGTGTGGAGTAATATTAGTAGATGCAGGCAGGAGTCGGTCTACTTGTTATGGACGTGATGCCTATATACATGATCATGCCTGGATAATGTCATAATTATTCGCTTTTCTATCAATTGCTTGACAGTAATTTGTTCACCCACCGTAATACTTATGCTCTCGAGAGAAGTCTCTAGTGAAACCTATGGCCCCCGGGTCTATCTCTTATCATATTTGCTTTCAATCTACTTTTATTTGCATCTTTACTTTTCTGCATCTATATTATAAAATACCAAAAATATATTTATCTTATCATACTTTCTCTATCAGATCTCACTTTCGTAAGTGAGCGTGAAGGGATTGACAACCCCTTTATTGCGTTGGTTGCGAGTTCTCAGTTTGTTTGTGTAGGTGCGTGGGACTTTTGAGGAGCCTCCTACTGGATTGATACCTTGGTTCTCAAAACTGAGAGAAATACTTACGCTACACTTTGCTGCATCACCCTCTCCTCTTCTGGGAAAACCAACGCTAGCTCAAGACGTAGCAGTGCTCGCCGTCGCCGCCCGCTACTCGTCACCGTCGCCCTGCCCCTGCCCCGTCCCGCCCCCGCGCGCCGGCGCCCTCGCCGCCCCTGCCGTCGCCTCGAGCTCCTCTGCTCGCGCGCGTCACCCCGGCGCCCCGAGCCCCTTCCACGTGCTGGTCATTGCCGCCCGCTCCTCGTCGCCGTCGCCCTGCCCCTGCCCCGTCCCGCCCCCGCGCGCCGGCGCCCTCGCCTACCTCCGCTGTGAGCCGCCGCCCTGACTCTGTTTTTTTATTAGTTTACTTTTTTTGTTCATATATATATAGTGTATATGTGTATGTATGTGGCTATATGTTTTTGTTCATATGTGGCTATATGTTTTTTTATTAGTTAATTTTTTTTGTTCACATGTGATGTATATGTGTATGTGGCTTTAATGTATATCTGTATGTGGCTAGAATATGCTTATTAAATATATATATGTCAAAAATGTTTTTTTGTTCATAGAAAGTTTTTGGTTCATATATAGAAAGTTTTTATATATGACAATGGATATATATTCGATATATATGAGAAATGATGATCCATGGAAAAGTTCTAGATATGCAGAAGTTACAACTTTAGAAAAGTTTTATATATCTAGCTAGGAAGGGAAGAAGAAGAAAAAGAAGGATAGGAAAGAAGAAAATAAGAAGAGGAAAGAAAGAAGAAGAGGAGAGGAAGAGGAGGAGAAATAAATAAGAAGAGGAAAAAAGAAGAAAAGGAAGAGGAGAAGAAGAAAGGAATAGAGGAGAAGAAGAGGTTCTTCTCCTTTATTTCTTTCTTCTTCTCCTCTTTTTTTTATTCTTTTTTTCTTGGATCTTCTCCTCTATTCCTTTGTTATTCTCCTCTTTTTATTTCTTCTTCGTTTTCTTATGTTTTATCGGGTATGTCATCGTCGATATACCCCTCCCGATAACTTCAACACGAGGGGGGGTCATTATACCCCCTCCCCGATAATATTATTTTCCCATGTACGTATGTCGTGTCGATATAAACTCCTGATAACTTCAACACGTGGGGGGTCGATATACCCCCTCTCGATAACTTCAACACGAGGGGGGTCGATATACCCCCTCCCGATAACTTCAACATGTGGGGGGTCGATATACCCCCTCCCTGTTACTATTATTTTCCCATGTACGTATGTTGTCATC
>NC_041389.1:548998460-549021329 GCF_002162155.2 Triticum dicoccoides
GTGGGGGGGTCGATATACCCCCTCCCGATAACTTTAACACGTGGCGGGGGGGTCGATATACCCCCTCCCCGATAATATTATTTTCCCATGTATGTATGTCGTCGTTGTCGATATAAACCCCTCCCGATAACTTCAACGCGTGGGGGGGTCGATATACCCCCTCCCAATAACTTCAACACGTGGGGGGGGGGGCGATATACCCCCTCCCCGATAACATTATTTTCCCGTGTATGTATCTCGTCGTTGTCGATATTACCCCCTTGAAGCGTTGTCGAGGCCACCCCAAACCCTAGAGAAGCAGCGTCGAGGCCACTAATTAATATGATTCCTTACTGTGATTAGCTAGCTAGTTCTACGTTTGCCACTAGCTAATATATCCATGTGTCATGTTTGAATAATAATTGCCATGTTGTAAATATTTGTAGAAACTATGGACACCCCCTGAGACGAAGCACAAGAAGCGTTGTTGGGGGACATAATCGCACAAGGAAGTGATGCCGTCTGCTCGTTGTTTCTCAACGACACCGATGGTCTGAAAGGAGAGGGTGAAGAAGCAGCTGGCTATGATTATGATGGCTCCGATGACCCAATGCCGGTGCAAGAAGGAGACCGTGAGGACGGCTCCGGTGACCCAATGACGGTGCAAGAAGGAGACCGTGATGACGGCTCCGGTGACTGAACCGAGTCCGACCAGGTATATATATTAGTTAAGCCTGTGCTGACTAGCTAATTAATGCATTCATTGTTTTGGTATGTACACATATTAATTAACTCTCGTCTTTGTTCTTTTTTCTAGCCCTCCGGATCGAGCACAACTTCGGTAAATAGACGAGGCCCAAAGAAAAAGTTGAGCTCAGTTGAAAGGTTTGAGATCATAGCAATCGCGCGCGATGGCCAACCGATTGAACCCATCCGGACAAAGAACGCATTTGTTGCTCAGTGTGGGGTTTTGGTTAGGGACAAGATCTCGATCAGCATCCACCAATGGTATAAGCCTAAGAACGAAAACCCTAAGGTGTCTTATGTCAATGATATGCAGAAAAATGATCTTTGGATTGAGCTAAAGTCAAATGTCACCCTACCGCCAGAGGATGATCTGGAGAAGCCAGTTAAAGAGCAATTAATCATGTCTTTTGCTCTTAAGAAGATGGCAGACCTATTCAGGAGGTGGAAGAAAGACCTGAATAGGTTTGTCGACAAAAAAGAGACACCAGAATTCAAGGGCGAATATGAGAAGATCAGAGATCACTAGCCCGCATTTGTGGCCCACAAGACATCAGAAAAGAGTAAGAAGATGTCGGCAACAAACAAGCAAAATGCTGCGAAGAAGAAGCTTCACCATCGTACGGGGTCAGGTGGCTACCTCATAGCCCGGTCTAAGTGGGCCAAGGCTGAGAATGATCTGGTTGATAAAGGGATCGAACCAGAGACAATGAACTGGCCAGACCATTGCCGGACTTGGTTCTTCGGGGCTGGCGGAACCTTGGACCCTATATCAGGGAAGTGCATTTGGACGGACGAGCAATTGGAAATACCAGTCAAGAGGCTTCAGCACTATATCGATGCAGCGCAGCAAGGGACGTTCGTTCCAGACAGAGAGAACGACGAGCTCACAATGGCCCTCGGGAATCCTGAGCACCGTGGACGGACACGAGGCACGCCAGGATCCGTTCCGTGGAATGCTGGTTTTCCTGACGCAGGGGGTTACAAATGCCAGGAGAGGAGGAAAAAAGTGCAGCAGACCCAACTGCAGGTGTCGGTGTCAAAACCGGCGGATCTCGGGTAGGGGGTCCCGAACTATGCATCTAGGCGGATGGTAACAGGAGACAAGGGACATGATGTTTTTACCCAGGTTTGGGCCCTCTCGATGGAGGTAAAACCCTACTCCTGCTTGATTGATATTGATGATATGGGTAGTACAAGAGTGGATCTACCACAAGATCAAGGAGGCTAAACCCTAGAAGCTAGCCTATGGTATGATTGTTGTTCTTCCTATGGACTAAAACCCTCCGGTTTATATAGACACCGGAGAGGGCTAGGGTTACACAGAGTCGGTTACAATGGTAGGAGATCTACATATCCGTATTGCCAAGCTTGCCTTCCACGCCAACGAAAGTCCCATCCGGACACGGGACGAAGTCTTCAATCTTGTATCTTCATAGTCTTGGAGTCCGGCCAATGGTGATAGTTCGGCTATCCGGACACCCCCTAGTCCAGGACTCCCTCAGTAGCCCCTGAACCAGGGTTCAATGACGATGAGTCCGGCGCGCATATTGTCTTCGGCATTGCAACGCGGGTTCCTCCTCCAAATACATCATAGAAGATGGTGAACACTAGGATAGTGTCCGGCTCTGCAAAATAAATTCCAAATAACACCGTAGAGAGAATAATATTTACACAATTTCAATCTGCTGACGTATTTCATAGCATGATATCACGCCACGGCCAAGCCTTTACTTGAATTGTTTTTATTGTTCAACCTCAGCGCGTTTAGTGAGGCGGTTTCCTTGGCACGTCTTGTCGAAGCAGAGATCGTGTCCCCTTATTCTGGGATTCTCATCAATACGGGCGTGGGTAACCCAGCCGCGCCATTAACCGCGACGCTTGGGAGATAAGCGAGTTTTATTGGGCCGGTGGGGGCTCGTAGTTTCGGCCGCCCATATAAGGGGATAAGGATCTACCCTTTCCATTCACGCCTTCTTCCTCCTTTCTTATTTGTCCTTGCGCACTCGAGCTCCAACGCCCAAGCCCGCACACCTCGCGTCGACCTACTCCAACCATGTCCAGAGCGGGAGGCAAGTGGATGGCCTCCTCCGTCATGGAGGGGCACATCAAAAGGTTGCGGAAAGCCGGATACCTGCACAACAATATTGCGCACTGGCTTCCAGACGAGGGGCAGCTCATCCCCACCCCTGGGCCCCATGAGAGGGTTGTATTTCTTCCCCATTTCCTCCGCGGACTGGGCTTTCCTCTTCACCCGTTCATCCGGGGGCTCATGTTCTATTACGGCCTGGACTTCCACGATCTGGCCCCGAACTTCATCCTCAACATCTCGGCGTTCATCGTCGTGTGTGAAGCCTTCCTCCGCATCCAGCCTCATTTTGGCCTATGGCTAAAGATCTTCAGCGTCAAACCGAAGGTCGTGGGCGGACGCCAAGCGGAGTGCGGAGGCGCCATGGTGGGCAAGATGCCCAACGTTACATGGCTCGAGGGCACCTTCATAGAGACCATCAAAGGGTGGCAATCGGCGTGGTTCTACATCACCGAGCCGCATGACCCGGAATGGGTAGCGGCCCCCGAATTCCAATCTGGCATTCCCACACGGCTCACGTCTTGGAAAGAGACATGCCTGTTGTGGGGTAATTCGGCAGAAGTGACTACCCTTCAAACCTGCATTAAAGACCTGATTAGCAGGAAGGTTAAACTTGTCACCGTAGTCCAGGTTATGCTCTTCCGCCGGATTCTCCCGTGTCAACGACGGGCTTTCAACTTGTGGGAGTTCGACCCGGCCAAGCACCAGACCCTATCCCGGCTCTTCGACACAAAGCACGAGGATGCCTGGAAGGTGCTATTCAAGAGCTCCGAGGTCCCGCCTCCCGTCACTGAGGATCGCGGATTCTGCGCCAAGCGCCAAGCCAGCGCGGTGAGCTAATCTTCCCATTACGGGGCATCTGTTTTCTATAGATTTAATTTTATGTGGGATCTAACCCCCATCCCTTTGACATGACTGGCAGAAGAGGGCCGGACTGATCAGCTGTCCGGCTCCTTTGCCCGAAGACCCAGCGAACACTCGTTTAACGAAGCTGCTGGTTCCGGCACCGCACGTGGTGCTGGAGAAGAAGGCCAAGAAGAAGGCCACGGGGACTCGAAAGAGCTCCCGGTGCCTGGTGGTGTCGGATTCATCACCCGACAACCCCGACGCACCCTCCGCCTCGGAAGACGAGGAGGAGGAAGAAGAAGAAGAAGCCTCTCCCCCTCCAACGGGGGATGGAAAGAAAAGGAAGGCCGCCCCAAATGGGGAGGCCGGAGGGTCCAAGAAGGGAAAAACCCTTCTGCCGGACTATGCCTCCGATGCCGAAGACGGCAGGGAGGAATGGCCATCCAGGGTCAAGCCCCTGGCAAAATCGTAAGTGTCCGGGTACCCGGATAACTTATGGTGTTCCTCTATTATTTGGCACTTTCTGACGCCGAATTCAATCATGCAGTCCGCCCAGAGCTCAGCTCGGTGATTCGTCGAGCGGCTCCCAAAATCCGTCGGATGTGAATAGCGCTTCACTTCCGACGGCCTCCTCCCCGCTCCCTGCGGACGACACCGAGGTGGAGTCCCAAAAGGGGACGAACAAGGAGGAGGTGGTCCTAGAGGCGCCCCAAGGCGACCTCTCGGACCCCAGGCCCAAAGGGGGCGAAGCCCCAGAGGGATCTAAGTCCGGCCCTGGGCCGGACACTGCTCCGGAACCGCCAACGGTTCCGGAGTCTGACAGGCGGCGCCTTCATAAGAAGGGCAAGCCTACACCGCCGGCGACCTTCGTCCATCCGAAGGCGCCGGACAACTTGCTAGAGGCGCTCAACGGCGCCACCATCGACAAAGAACACCGCATTGTTATGAGTGCGATGATTCAAAAGGTTCAGTCCGCCAAGAGCGGGCTGACCGAAGCCTGTACAAGTCTGTTAACAGGCTTTGAGGTATGTGTTCAAAACATATAAAAATGTTACCGCATACACAGTAGCCCCTGATGCTCAGTTCGGCGTTCGGAAAAGAAAAGCCGAGCTGAGGATCTAAAAAGATATACGCGGGAGTCTAATAAAAATATGTCGATATGGGAATGCAGGCTGCGCTGCTGACCTCTGCCGCACTGACTGCGGAGGTTGATGCATTGAAAGGAAGCCTCGAGCGGTCCGAGAATGAGCTCGGCTGTGCCAAGAAGCAGCTCGAGGACAAGGAGGGTATGTAATACCGTATATACATGCATATAGAAATACTTGGTTGCAAATAATGACAGGACCAACTTAAATGTTGTAGGGTCCACGGCCGAGGTGGCGACCCTGAAGGAGGCGGTCTCCAAGGCCGAAAACAGTGCGGCCCTGGAGCGCGCCGAGCGAGAGAAGCAGGAGGCGCGGGTGGCGGAGGTGCGGCAAGAGCTCCAAGCTCTCATGGAAAAACATGAGAGTTTGCAGCGTGACTCGAAGACTCAAGAGTCCGAGCTCGCATTGGCGCTTGAGAGTGCCAAAAATGCTAAGGCTGAAGCCCAGAAGGCCCTCCAGGAGATCGAGGCGATGAAGAAAATAGCGGCGGGTAAGGCATTTTTTATGCAAAGCAAGAATATAAAAGTTAATTATCTGCTACTTACCCGAATCCGGAGCTCTCCAGGAGCATTCGCCGATCTGCCCCGTAGTGTGTCTGATGCCGCCGCATACTACCGAGCCGAAGAGGGGAGCTCGATGGAAAAAGTGTTCTGGTCTCAGTATGCTGAGGCCGAACATCCGGTGCCCCTAAGTCACCAGCTGAAGCAGCTGGTAGAGCTCCACAAGGTGGCCGAACAGGCCATGAAGGGCCTCATAGTTCGGCTGTGGCCTGGCGAGGCTATGCCTGGGAGCTACTTCGGCCTGGTGCGGCAGCTGGTGGACGCGTGTCCGTGGATTGAAGTCATCAAGCGCTCCGTCTGTATTGAAGGTGCCCGTCGGGCCCTTGCCCGTGCTAAAGTGCACTGGGGCAAGCTGGACGTGGAGAAGCTTTTGACAGACGCGCCACCGCTGGGCAAGGAGTATCGTACGCCCGAGATGTATTATAAGGGCATCCTAAAGGGTTCCCGCCTTATAGCGGAAGAGTGCTCCAAAGATGTAATTTTTGAGTAGACTCGCATTTGTTATCCTGTACGCTGAAAACTTTGTTCATATGCGTAAGAAACGCTTGTTAATTTAAAATATTACCTTCTGTGCGGCCGTTTATCAAATCTGAGAGATGCAAGTCGTCGGCTTCGACCCCCATGCCACGAGTGCTGGGGTGTTCGGGATAAACCTGAGCGCTCTTGTTCCCATTCTTGGGTCCATCTAGGGAGGCGCTCAGCACAACGAACCAGGCCGTCGGACTTATAATGCTTTATCACTCTCACTTAGCCATAGAATTCTATAATTTTAAATTTCGGCAAAGCCCCTAGTATTAGGAAGACCGAGTTCGGGGCGCTATCCACGCCTGGGCTGGATAAGTCCGGTTCCTCGCTCTAAGCGGCATAAGTCTTTAAGGACTCGAAAAACCTCGCGAACAGCGACCGGTCTCTCGCACTATCATGACGGTCAGTTTTAGCTTTCTCTACTGAGGTGTTAACCCAGCTCAACTGGGGCACAATCGCAGTAGTTCTCCCAGCGCTACCTTAGCCAACATTGCAGAACGTAAGGTACCAAAACATGCGAGCCGGGCAAACCCAACTATTGACCAAAGACATGATTCGGAGCTGATGCATATAGTGCTATAAGTTCGGGGTGCCGCACTCATAAGAGAATTCGGTCTTCTCACACCATGTTATGGGGTGCTTTAGCCCCTGGTGTATTGTCCGTACCAAAGTGTACGGTTGCACAATGTCATGACTGAACATATATATAAAGGAATACAATAATAGATAGAAGCTATGTATTGTTTATTATTAAAAAATTGCTGCTATGAAAGCAGAACGATGCAAATAGTGTGATAAGCAAGGGATTGGATTATTTGACATGTCCCCCTCCAGGGGCAAGATGCGTAAATTTAAGCAACACGGGTATTTAGCTCGTTATAGAGACCACCTGGACATATGACGCAGCTTGTTCGCGCCCTGGCTGTTGCATCGTGTGTTCGGCGAGTTTGTTGCCGGACAGGCCTTCCGAATAGTTGGGTCCTGAAAGTATACAAAAAAAGAGAAAACGGCGGAATAGGGAGCCCCTGAGTGTGGTTGAGCCGCATTCTGGGCGTGTCGTAGTTGTGCCCCTCCCCTTATGCCCATGGTATTTTCAAAGCGAAATTATGTACGCGTGGTACCGATAGCACCGTCTGACGAGGGCTGGGGTTGGGGCCGCACTGCTATGCTCGCTCGGATCGTGCCAGCCGGCTCTGTTGTAGGTTGCTTCGGGCGCGTTTGACGTTGTTCGGACGTTTAATACCCGGATTGGAGAGCTGCCTCGAGAGGCTGCTTTGTACTTCTGCCGCCAGGGCCGCTGTGTGCTCCTCTGTTCGGAGAGAGCGTTCGTTGTTTCCATTTACCGTGATGACTCTGTGAGGGCCTGGCATCTTGAGCTTGAGATATGCATAGTGCGGCACCGCATTGCACTTTGCAAATGCAGTTTGTCTGAGCAGGGCGTGATAGCCACTGCGGAATGGGACTATGTCGAAGATTAACTCTTCGCTTCGGAAATTATCCGGGGATCCAAAGACCACTTCGAGTGTAACCGAGCCTGTACAGCTGGCCTCTACACCCGGTATGACACCTTTAAAGGTTGTCTTTGTGGGTTTGATCCTTGAGGGATCTATACCCATTTTTCGCACTGTATCCTGATAAAGCATGTTCAGGTTGCTGCCGCCGTCCATGAGGACTCTGGTGAGGTGAAATCCGTCAATGATTGGGTCTAGGACCAATGCGGCGAATCCTCCATGACGGATGCTACTGGGGTGGTACCTTCGATTGAATGTGATCGGGCAGGAGGACCATGGGTTGAACTTTGGGGCGACTGGCTCCAACGCATAGACGTCCTTAAGAGCATGCTTCTGCTCCCTCTTGGGGATGTGGGTTGCGTATATCATGTTCACCGTCCGCACTTGCGGGGGGAATCCCTTCTGTCCTCTGTTGTTCGGCGGCCGGGGCTCCTCCTCGTCATCGCTACGTAGCCCCTTGTCTCTGGTTTTAGCACTTAACTTGCCAGCCTGCTTGAACACCCAACAATCCCTGTTGGATTTGTTGGATGGTTGTTCGGGGGTGCCATGTATCTGGCACGAGCGGTCGAGTATCCGGTCTAAGTTGGATGGGCCCAGAGGGTTTCTTTTGAATGGCTTTTTCCGCTGACCGGGTTTAGAGCCTCTAAATCCGGTGTTGACTGCCGTATCCTCAGAATTATCGCCGTTAATGCGGCGCTTGTGCTTGTTGCGACGTGACCTGCCATTGTTGTCCTTGGTATCCGAATTACCGGGGCTCTTGGTTATGTTATTGCTGCGAGCTAGCCAGCTGTCTCAGCCCACGCAGAAGCGGGTCATGAGTGTCGTGAGGGCTGCCATAGATTTCGGCTTTTCCTGTCCTAGGTGCCGGGCAAGCCATTCGTCTCGGATGTTGTGCCTGAAGGCAGCAAGGGCCTCGGCGTCCGGACAGTCGACTATTTGATTTTTCTTGGTTAGGAACCGTGTCCAGAATTGCCTGGCCGATTCCTCTGGCTACTGGATTATGTGGCTTAGGTCATCGGCGCCTGCGGTCGCACGTAAGTGCCCTGGATGTTGTCAAGGAATGCGGATTCCAGGTCCTCCCAGCAACTAATTGACTCTGCTGGCAGGCTGTTGAGCCAATGTCGAGCTGGTCCTTTAAGCTTGAGCGGGAGGTATTTGATGGCGTGTAGATCGTCACCACGGGCCATGTGGATATGAAGGAGGTAATCCTCGATCGATACCGCGGGATCAGTTGTGCCGTCATATGATTCAATGTTTACGGGTTTGAAACCCTCGGGGATTTGATGATCCATTACTTCGTCTGTGAAGCATAGTGGGTGAGCGGCACCCCTGTACTGGGCTATATCGCGGCGCAGCTCAGATGAGCTTGGTCTGTTGTATTCGGCCTGGCCGTATTTATCATATCCGGTGTGACGGTTATTGTCACATGATGTGGGGCGCCCACGCGATCCGTAGATCGATCTTGTTGGCCTTGCCCTGTCCTCCAATATGTCTCGCGGGCCTGTTGCGTCTCCCCATGCTCTGGTGTGTTTTGAGAGGTTTCAGGGTGCGGCTTGGTTTGAGGGCCTGGAGGCCTCTCTGTCGCGGCCACGGGGTGGCCGATCGGGTGCATCGTACGCCGGTAATGTAGGTTTAGTTGCTTCCTCCTCAAGTTGGGGTAGCAGCCTGCGCTTTGGGTAGCTCTTGGAGGGGCGCTCGAGTTTATACTCTTCGACCGCCAGGACTTCGGTCCATCTGTCGGCTAGCAAGTCTTGGTCAGCTCTAAGATGCTGCTGTTTTTTCTTGAGGCTGCGTGTCGTGGCCTTAAGCATGCGTTTGAAACGCTCTTGTTCGACGGGATCCTCTAGCACGGCAAAATCGTCGTCGTCGAGGCTTGCCTCGTCTTCGGAGGGAGGCATATAGTTGTCGTCCTCCACCTCTCTGTCGGCCACTCTCTCATGAGGGCTGGCTCCTTCGTCCTCCTGCACTGAATCCTGCTGGAGGGGGTTATCTTCGGCACTGTCCGGTGTGTTGTTATCTCCGGTGCCGGATTCGCCATTTTTGCTTTGGCGGGATTTAGAGCGGCGCCGCTGACGTCGGCGCTTGGGTTGCTTCTTGGAGGGGTCATCCTCGATTTGTTCCTCGCCCATCCCCTGCTTTGGGGGTGTCCACCATGTATATGTCATATGACGAGGTGGCTTTCCAGTCCCCTATAGGTGCTGGTTCTTGGTCGTCTCCTTCATCGGCGTCCATACCGTCGATGTCTTTGGAGTCAAAGTCGAGCATGTCGGTTAAATCGTCGACAGTGGCTACAAAGTGGGTGGTGGGTGGGTTTCGAATTTCTTCGTCGTCCGTATCCCAACCTTGCTGACCATAGTCCAGCCAAGGCTCTCCTGACAAAGAGAGAGACTTTATGGAGTTCAGGATATCGCCAAAGGGCGAGTGCTGAAAGACGTCCGCGGCGGTGAACTCCATGATCGGAGCCAAATCGGGTTCGATCGGAAGGGGTGCGGAAGATTCAGAGTCCGGAACGGAGTCCGGCACCTTGGAGTCACGGTCCTTGCAAAGGACTAGGCTGGTATTCGGCTCTATCACCATGGAGATCGCGGCTCCTGGGGTGACGTCCAACCGTCCATCCCTGGTTAGCGCAGTCGGCTCCGAGCTAATGGTCGGAGCGGACTCCTGAGTGGCACTCTGGGCGCTGTTCGGCGGCAGAGCTAGATCATGCCCATTGAGACAGTGCGGCGCGCTTGGCCGTGGCTCGAATCCGTGGATGTCGGCCGTGTAGTTTAAGCTTCCAAACCTAACCTGATGTTCAGGGGCATAGCTTTCGATCTGCTCCAGATGGACAAACGAGTTGGCCCGCAGTGCAAAGCCGCCGAATACAAAGATCTGTCCGGGGAGAAAAGTCTCACCCTGGACCGTGTCATGGTTGATGATCAAAGAAGCCATCGGGTCTAAAGGAGATGACACAAAGGAACTCTATATGAAAGCACCAATGTCGGTGTCAAAACCGGCGGATCTCATGTAGGGGGTCCCGAACTGTGCGTCTAGGCGGATGGTAACAGGAGACAAGGGACACGATGTTTTTACCCAGGTTCGGGCCCTCTTGATGGAGGTAAAACCCTACTCCTGCTTGATTGACATTGATGATATGGGTAGTACAAGAGTGGATCTACCACGAGATCAAGGAGGCTAAACCCTAGAAGCTAGCCTATGGTATGATTGTTGTTCTTCCTATGGACTAAAACCCTCCGGTTTATATAGACACCGGAGAGGGCTAGGGTTACACAGAGTCAGTTACAATGGTAGGAGATCTACATATCCGTATCGCCAAGCTTTCCTTCCACACCAAGGAAAGTCCCATCCGGACACGTGAAGAAGTCTTCAATCTTGTATCTTCATAGTCTTGGAGTCCGGCCAATGGTGATAGTTCGGCTATCTGGACACCCCCTAGTCCAGGACTCCCTCAGCAGGCGCTGGACGCAAGGGTACAAGCGATAGAGGAACAAGAAGCAAATCGCAGCAAACGAATTGCAGAAGCTTCCCCCGAAGCTACCCCACCATCTCAGCGGAGAAGCAGCGTGGCTTCCACCGAGCTACTTCAGCCGGAGCATGTCTTGACAGCTCCTGCCAGCTATGCCGTGGATTCTATCACGGAGTCTCAAAATTGCCACATTATGACGCAATGGATGAATTTGAAGGTCAAGGCGGCTATTGGCTCTGTTTATCCTACTGAACCCGGCGCAACTTTTCACTACCAGCCGATTCCAGAAGGATATGCTAGGGTGATGGTGGATGAAATAACAGAGGGATTTGATGACCTCCAGGTTGACCACCCTACCGATAAGGGGAGACTAGGCTGGGTTCTGCCCTGAAGACTCCATGCCTATGGCGGAAGGAGCTCATTAACCTTCCGAACTGGACGCCTCCGCCTCCTCCTCCTCCCCCGGCGAGTCAGGGCACTCCGCCTCCTCCACCGCCTCCTCCTCCTCCCGTGAATGATGATCAGGGCACTCGGCCTCCTTCTCTGGCGCGTGGCCGCACTCCGCCTCCTTCTCCGCCTGCGCTAGCGCGCCCGAGCAGCCAGCGGCCTCCTCATTCTCCGCCTCGCCAGCAAGGGTGGAAAAGACCCGCCGCCGCCCCCGCTGCTCCGGCGCGTCGTAGTCCTTATCCTCTGCCTCGTAACCAAGCACGAAAGAAGAAAGACGCCGCAGTCGCTCCGTCTGCTCCGGCATCTAGCAGTAGAGCCAGAGGCGGGAGGCAATACAGACACGGTCCTTCTCTCAAGCCTCTAGAGAAGTTACCGTATGAGAGGACCGAGGAGGAAAACACGAAGATCGTGCGGACCGAAGTAAAGAACTTCTTTGAAGGGTTGAAAGCAAAGAGACAAACACCTCCGGAGGAAAAGGTAGATGTCGGTGTCAAAACCGGCGGATCTCGGGTAGGGGGTCCCGAACTGTGCGTCTAGGCGGATGGTAACAGGAGACAAGGGACACGATGTTTTTACCCAGGTTCGGGCCCTCTCGATGGAGGTAAAACCCTACTACTGCTTGATTGATATTGATGATATGGGTAGTACAAGAGTGGATCTACCATGAGATCAAGGAGGCTAAACCCTAGAAGCTAGCCTATGGTATGATTGTTGTTCGTCCTATGGACTAAAACCCTCCGGTTTATATAGACACCGGAGAGGGCTAGGGTTACACAGAGTCGGTTACAATGGTAGGAGATCTACATATTCGTATCGCCAAGCTTGCTTTCCACGCCAAGGAAAGTCCCATCCGGACACGGGACGAAGTCTTCAATCTTGTATCTTCATAGTCTTGGAGTCCGGCCAATGATGATAGTTCAGCTATCCGGACACCCCCTAGTCCAGGACTCCCTCAGTAGCCCCTGAACCAGGCTTCAATGACGACGAGTCCGGCGCGCATATTGTCTTCAGCATTGCAAGGCGGGTTCCTCCTCCGAATACATCATAGAAGATTGTGAACACTAGGATAGTGTCCGGCTCTGCAAAATAAATTCCCCATACCACCGTAGAGAGAATAATATTTACACAATTTCAATTAGCTGATTTATTTCGTAGCATGATATCACGCCACGGCCAAGCCTTTACTCGAATTGTTTTTATTGTTCCACCTCAGCGCGTTTAGCGAGGCGGTTTCCTTGGCATGTCTTGTGGAAGCAGAGATCGTGTCCCCTTATTCCGGGATTCTCATCAATACGGGCGTGGGTAACCCAGCCGCGCCATTAACCGCGACGCTTGGGAGATAAGCAAGTTTTATTGGCCGGTGGGGGCTCATAGTTTCGGCCGCCCATATAAGGGGATAAGGATCTACCCTTTCCATTCATGCCTTCTTCCTCCTTTGCTTATTCGTCCTTGCGCACTCGAGCTCCAACGCCCAAGCCCGCAAACCTCGCTTCGACCTACTCCAACCATGTCCAGAGCGGGAGGCAAGTGGATGGCCTCCTCCGTCACGGAGGGGTACATCAAAAGGTTGCGGAAAGTCGGATACCTGCACAACGATATTGTGCACTGGCTTCCAGGCGAGGGGCAGCTCGTCCCCACCCCTGGGCCCCATGAGAGGGTTGTATTTCTTCCCCATTTCCTCCACGGACTGGGCTTTCCTCTTCACCCGTTCGTCCGGGCGCTCATGTTCTATTACGGCCTAGACTTCCAGGATATGGCCCCGAACTTCATCCTCGACATCTCGGTGTTCATCGTCGTGTGCGAGGCCTTCCTCCACATCCAGCCTCATTTTGGCCTATGGCTAAAGATCTTCAGCGTCAAGCCGAAGGTCGTGGGCAGACGCCAAGCGGAGTGCGGAGGCGCCATGGTGGGCAAGATGCCCAACGTTACATGGCTCGAGGGCGCCTTCGTAGGGACCATCAAAGGGTGGCAATCGGGGTCGTTGTACATCACCGAGTCGCGTGACCCGGAATGGGCAGCGACCCCCGAATTCCAATCTGGCATTCCCACATGGCTCACGTCTTGGAAAAAGATAGGCCTGTTGTGGGGTAATTCGACAGAAGTGACTACCCTTCAAACCTGAATCAAAGACCTGATTAGCAGGAAGGTTCAACTTGTCACCATAGTCCAGGTTATGCTCTTCCGCCGGATTCTCTCGTGTCAATGACGGGCTTTCAACTTGTGGGAGTTCGACCCGGCCAAGCACCAGACCCTATCCCGGCTCTTTGACACAAAGCACGAGGATGCCTGGAAGGTGCTATTCAAGAGCTCCGAGGTCCCGCCTCCCGTCACCGAGGATCGTGGATTCTGCGCCAAGCGCCAAGCCAGCGCGGTGAGCTAATCTTCCCTTTACGGGGCATCTATTTTCCATAGATTTAATTTTATGTGGGATCTAACCCCCATCCCTTTGACAGGACTGGCAGAAGAGGGCCGGACTGATCAGTTGTCCGGCTCCTTTGCTCGAATACCCAGCGAACGCTCGTTTAACGAAGCTGCTGGTTCCGGCACCACACGTGGTGCCGGAGAAGAAGGCCAAGAAGAAGGCCACGGGGACTCGAAAGAGCTCCCGGCACCTGGTGGTGTCGGATTCATCGCCCGACGACCCCGACGCACCCTCCGCATCGGAAGACAAGGAGGAGGAAGAATAAGAAGAAGCCTCTCCCCCTCCAACAGGGGATGGAAAGAAAAGGAACGCCGCCCCAACTGGGGAGCCAGGAGGGTCCAAGAAGGGAAAAACCCTTCTGCAGGACCACGCCTCCGATGCCGAAGACGGCGGGGAGGAATGGCCATCCAGGGTCAAGCCCCTCGCAAAATCGTAAGTGTCCGGGTACCCGGATAACTTATAGCGTTCCTCTATTATTTGGCACTTTCTGACGCCGAATTCAATCATGCAGTCCGCCCAGAGCTCAGCTCGGGGATTCGTCGAGCGGCTCCCTAAATCCGTCGGATGTGAATAGCGCTTCAGTTCCGACGGCCTCCTCCCCGCTCCCTGCGGACGACGCCGAGGTGGAGTCCCAAAAGGGGCCGAACCAGGAGGAGGTGGTCCTGGAGGCGCCCCAAGGCGACCTCCCAGACCCCAGGCCCAAAGGGGGCGAAGCCCCAGAGGGATCTAAGTCCGGCCCTGGGCCGGACACTGCTCCGGAACCGCCAACGGTTCCGGAGTCTGACAGGCGGCGCCTTCATAAGAAGGGCAAGCCTACACCGCCGGCTTCGTCCATCCAGAGGCACCGGAAAACTTGCTGGAGGCGCTCAACGGAGCCACCATCGATGAAGAACACCGCACTGTTATGAGTGCGGTGATTCAAAAGGTTCTGACCGCCAAGAGCTGGCTGACCGAAGCCTGTACAAGTCTGTTAACAGGCTTTGAGGTACGTGTTCAAAACATATAAAAATATTACCGCATAGACAGTAGCCCCTGATGCTCAGTTCAGCGTTCGGAAAACAAAAGCCGAGCTGAGGATCTAAAAAGATATACGTAGGAGTCTAATAAAAATATGTCGATATGGGAATGCAGGCTGCGCTGCTGACCTCTGCCGCACTGACTGCGGAGGTTGATGCATTGAAAGGAAGCCTCGAGCGGTCCGAGAACGAGCTCGGCCGTGCCAAGAAGCAGCTCGAGGACAAGGAGAGTATGTAATACCGTATATAAATGTATATAGAAATACTTGGTTGCAAATAATGACAGGACCAACTTAAATGTTGCAGGGGCCACGGCCGAGGTGGCGACCCTGAAGGAGGCAGTCTCCAAGGCCGAAAACAGTGCGGCCCTGGAGCGCGCCGAGCGAGAAAAGTAGGAGGCGCGGGTGGCGGAGGTGCGGCAAGAGCTCCAGGCTCTCGTGGAAAAACACGAGAGTTTGCAGCGTGACTCGAAGACTCAAGAGTCCGAGCTCGCATTGGCGCTTGAGAGTGCCAAAAATGCTAAGGCCGAAGCCCAGAAGGCCCTCCAGGAGATCGAAGCGATGAAGAAAATAGCGGCGGGTAAGGCATTTTTTATGCCAAGCAAGAATATAAAAGTTAATTATCTGCTACTTACCCGAATCCGGAGCTCTCCAGGAGCGTTCACCGATCTGCCCCGTAGTGTGTCTGATGCCGTCGTATACTACCGAGCCGAAGAGGGGAGCTCGACGGAAAAAGTGTTTTGGTCTCAGTATGCTGAGGCCGAACATCCGGTGCCCCTAAGAGACCAGCTGAAGCAGCTGGTCGAGCTCCACAAGGTGGCCGAACAGGCCATGAAGGGCCTCATAGTTCGGCTGTGGCCTGGCGAGGCCATGCCTGGGAGCTACTTCGGCCTGGTGCGGCGGCTGGTGGACGCGTGTCCGTGGATTGAAGTCATCAAGCGCTCCGTCTATATTGAAGGTGCCCGTCGTGCCCTTGCCCGTGCTAAAGTGCACTGGGGCAAGCTGGACGTGGAGAAGCTTTTGACGGACGTGCCACCGCCGGGCAAGGAGTATCGTATGCCCGAGATGTATTATAAGGGCGTCCTGAAGGGTGCCCGCCTTATAGCGGAAGAGTGCTCCAAAGATGTAATTTTTGAGTAGACTCGCATTTGTTATCCTGTACGTTGAAAACTTTGTTCATATGCGTAAGCAACGCTTGTTAATTTAAAATATTACCTTTTGTGCGGCCGTTTATCAAATCTGAGAGATGCAAGTCGTCGGCTTCGACCCCCATGCCACGAGTGCTGGGGTGTTCGGGATAAACCTGAGCGCTCTTGTTCCCATTCTTGGGTCCATCTAGGGAGGCGCTCAGCACAACGAACCAGGCCGTCGGACTTATAATGCTTTATCACTCTCACTTAGCCATAGAATTCTGTAATTTTAAATTTCGGCGAAGCCCCTAGTATTCGGAAGACCGAGTTCGGGGCGCTATCCACGCCTTGGCCGGATAAGTCTGGTTCCTCGCTCTAAGCGGCATAAGTCTTTAAGGACTCGAAAAACCTCGCGAATAGCGACCGGTCTCTTGCACTATCATGACGGTCAGTTTTAGCTTTCTCTACTGAGGTGTTTACCCAGCTCAACTGGGGCACAATCGCAGTAGTTCTCCCAGCACTACCTTATCCAACATTGTGGAACGTAAGGTACCAAAACATGGGAGCCGGGCAAACCCAACTATTGACCAAAGACATGATTCGGAGCCGATGCATATAGTGCTATAAGTTCGGGGTGCCGCACTCATAAGAGTGTTCGGTCTTCTCACACCATGTTATGGGGTGCTTTAGCCCCTGGTGTATTGTCCGTACCAAAGTGTACAATTGCACAATGTCATGACTGAACATATATATAAAAAGGAATACAATAATAGATAGAAGTTATGCATTGTTTATTATTAAAAAATTGCTGCTATGAAAGTAGAGCGATACAAATAGTGCTATAAGCAAGGGATTGGATTATTTGACATGTCCCCCTCTAGGGGCAAGCTGCGTAAATTTAAGCAACACAGGTATTTAGCTCGTTATAGAGACCACCTGGACATATGACGCAGCTTGTTCGCGCCCTGGCTGTTGCATCGTGTGTTCGGCGAGTTTGTTGCCGGACAGGCCTTCCGAATAGTTGGGTCCTGAAAGTATACAAAAAAAAGAGAAAATGACGGAATAGGGAGCCCCTGAGTCTGGTTTTGTCGCATCCTGGGCGTGCCGTAGTTGTGCCCCTCCCCTTATGCCCATGGTATTTTCAAAGCGAAATTATGTACGCGTGGTACCGATAGCACCGTCTGACGAGGGCTGGGGTTGGGGCTTCACTGCTATGCTCGCTCGGATCGTGCCAGCCGGCTCTGTTGTAGGTTGCTTCGGGCGCGCTTGACGTTGTCCGGACATTTAATACCCGGATTGGAGAGCTGCCTCGAGAGGCTGCTCTGTACTTCTGCCGCCAGGGCCGTTGTGTGCTCCTCCGTTCAGAGAGAGCGTTCGGTGTTTCCATTTACCATGATGACTCCGTGAGGGCCTGGCATCTTGAGCTTGAGATATGCGTAGTTCGGCACCGCATTGAACTTTGCAAATGCGGTTGGCCCGAGCAGGGCGTGATAGCCACTGCGGAATGGGACTATGTTGAAGATTAACTCTTCACTTCGGAAATTATCCGAGGATCCGAAGACCACTTCAAGTGTAACCGAGCCTGTACAGCTGGCCTCTACACCCGTATGACACCTTTAAAGGTTGTCTTTGTGGGTTTGATCCTTGAGGGATCTATACCCATTTTTCGCACTGTATCCTGATAAAGAAGGTTCAGGCTGCTGCCGCCGTCCATGAGGACTCTGGTGAGGTGAAATCCGTCAATGATTGGGTCTAGGACCAATGCGGCGAATCCGCCGTGACGGATGCTAGTGGGGTGGTCCCTTCGATCGAATGTGATCGGGCAGGAGGACCATGGGTTGAACTTTGGGGGGACTGGCTCCAACGCATAGACGTCCTTGAGAGCACGCTTCCGCTCCCTCTTGGGGATGTGGGTTGCGTATATCATGTTCACCTTCCGCACTTGCGGGGGGAATCCCTTCTGTCCTATGTTGTTCGGCGGCCGGGGCTCCTCCTTGTCATCGCTACGTAGCCCCTTGTCTCTGGTTTCGGCACTTAACTTGCCTGCCTGCTTGAACACCCAACAATCCCTATTGGTGTGGTTGGCTGGTTGTTCGGGGGTGAAATGTATCTGGCACGAGCGGTCGAGTATCCGATCTAAGTTGGATGGGCCCGTAGGGTTTCTTTTGAATGGCTTTTTCCGCTGACCTGGTTTAGAGCCTCTGAATCCGGCATTGACTGCCGTATCCTCAGTACTATCGCCGTTAATGCGGCGCTTGTGCTTGTTGCGACGTGACCTGCCATTGTTGTCCTTGGTATCCGAATTACCAGGGCTCTTGGTTATGTTATTGTTGCGAGCTAGCCAGCTGTCTTTGCCCGCGCAGAAGCGGGTCATGAGTGTCGTGAGGGCTGCCATAGATTTCGGCTTTTCCTGTCCTAGGTGCCGGGAAAGCCATTCATCCCGGATGTTGTGCCTGAAGGCAGCAAGGGCCTAGGCGTTCGGACAGTTGACTACTTGATTTTTCTTGGTTAGGAACCGTGTCCAGAGTTTCCTGGCCGATTCCTCTGGCTGCTGGATTATGTGGCTTAGGTCATCGGCGTCTGGCGGTCGCACGTAAGTGCCCTGGAAGTTGTCAAGGAATGCGGATTCCAGGTCCTTCCAGCAACTAATTGACTCTGCTAGCAGGTTGTTGAGCCAATGTCGAGCTGGTCCTTTAAGCTTGAGCGGGAGGTATTTGATGGTGTGTAGATCATCACCACGGGCCATGTGGATATGAAGGAGGTAATCCTCGATCCATACCGCGGGATCAGTTGTGCCGTCATATGATTCAATGTTTACGGGTTTGAAACCCTCGGGGATTTGATGATCCATTACTTCGTCTGTGAAGCATAGTGGGTGTGCGGCGCCCCTGTACTGGGCTATATCGTGGCGCAGCTCGGATGAGCTTAGTCTGTTGTATTCGGCCTGGCCGTATTTATCATATCCAGTGTGACGGTTATTGTCACATGATGTGGGGCGCCCACATGATCCGTAGATCGATCTTGTTTGCCTTGCCATGTCCTCCAGTATGTCTCGCAGGTCTGTTGCATCTCCCCGTGCTCTGGTGTGTTTTGAGCGGTTCCGGGGTGCGGCTTGGTTCGAGGGCCTGAAGGCCTCTCTGTCGCGACCACGGGGTGGCCGATCGGGTGCATCGTACATCGGTAATGTAGGTTTAGTTGCTTCCTCCTCAAGTTGGGGTAGTAGCCTGCGCTTTGGGTAGCTCTTGGAGGGGCGCTCGAGTTTATACTCTTCGGCCGCCAGGACTTCGGTCCATCTGTCGGCTAGCAAATCTTGGTCAGCTCTAAGCTGCTGCTGTTTTTTCTTGAGGCTGTGTGCCGTGGCCTTAAGCCTGCGTTTGAAACGCTCTTGTTCGACGGGATCCTCTGGCACAGCGAAATCGTCGTCGTCGAGGCTTGCCTCGTCTTCGGAGGGAGGCATATAGTTGTCGTCCTCCACCTCTCTGTCGACCGCTCTCTCATGAGGGTTGGCTCCTTCATCCTCCTGCACTGAATCCTGCTGGAGGGGGTTATCTTCGGCACTATCCGGCGTGTTGTTATCTCCGGTGCCGGATTCGCCATTTTTGCTTTGGCGGGATTTAGAGCGGCGCCGCTGACGTCGGCGCTTGGGTTGCTTCTTCGAGGGGTCATCCTCCATTTGTTCCTCGCCATCCCCTGCTTTGGGGGTGTCCACCATGTATATGTCATATGACGAGGTGGCTTTCCAGTCCCCTATAGGTGCTGGTTCTTGGTTGTCTCCTTCATCGGCGTCCATACCATCGATGTCTTCGGAGTCAAAGTTGAGCATGTCGGTTAAATCGTCGACAGTGGCTACAAAGTGGGTGGTGGGTGGGTTTCGAATTTCTTCATCGTCCGTATCCCAACCTTGCTGACCATAGTCCGGCCAGGGCTCTCTTGACAAAGAGAGAGACCTTAGGGAGTTCAGGATATCGCCAAAGGGTGAGTGCTGAAAGACGTCCGCGGCGGTGAACTCCATGATCGGAGCCAAATCGGGTTCGATCGGAAGGGGTGCGGAAGATTCGGAGTCCGGAACAGAGTCCGGCACCTTGGAGTCACGGGCCTTGCAAAGGACTAGGCTGGTATTCGGCTCTATCGCCGTGGAGATTGCGGCTCCTGGGGTTACGTCCAACCGTCCGTCCCTGGTTAGCGCAGTCGGCTCCGAGCTAATGGTCGGAGCGGACTCCTGAGCGGCACTCTGGGCGCTGTCCGGCGGTAGAGCTAGATCATGTCCATCGAGACAGTGCGGCGCGCTCGGCCGTGGTTCGAATCCGTCGAAGATCAAGTCCCCGCGGATGTCGGCCGTGTAGTTTAAGCTTCCAAACCTGACCTGATGGCCAGGGGCGTAGCTTTCGATCTGCTCCAGATGGCCAAACGAGTTGGCCCGCAGTGCAATGCCGCCGAATACGAAGATCTGTCCGGGGAGAAAAGTCTCACCCTGGACCGCGTCGTGGTTGATGATCGAAGAAGCCATCGGGCCTAAAGGCGACGACACAGAGGAACTCTCAATGGAAGCACCAATGTCGGTGTCAAAACCGGCGGATCTCGGGTAGGGGGTCCCGAACTGTGCGTCTAGGCGGATGGTAACAGGAGACAAGGGACACGGTGTTTTTACCCAGGTTCGGGCCCTCTCGATGGAGGTAAAACTCTACTCCTGCTTGACTGATATTGTTGATATGGGTAGTACAAGAGTGGATCTACCACGAGATCAAGGATGCTAAACCCTAGAAGCTATCCTATGGTATGATTGTTGTTCGTCCTATGGACTAAAACCCTCCGGTTTATATAGACATCGGAGAGGGCTAGGGTTACACAGAGTCGGTTACAATGGTAGGAGATCTACATATCCGTATTGCCAAGCTTGCCTTCCACGCCAAGGAAAGTCCCATCCGGACACGGGACGAAGTCTTCAATCTTGTATCTTCATAGTCTTGGAGTCCGGCCAATGATGATAGTTCGGCTATCCGGACACCCCCTAGTCCAGGACTCCCTCAGTAGATCCGGTGAAAGCAAAGCACACTATCGATGCCCTGAGGAAACCACCAAAGTCTCCGCCGAAAACCAACTATGAGCGCATTACTGAAAAGGCATATCTTGAAGCGAAGCGGTCGGGAAGTACTATCAGACATCAAAGGTCAAAAGAACGAGCAGCTGCGAACAAAATTGCCCAGCTCGGCGAACAAGCAAATCAATCGTGCCCCCCGCTCAATGTGTCTAGCGGCGACATCGTCGCTAATGCTCTGGGGACGGTGCCCGGTTATAGCAATCTTGCAGATTACCTGCCTGATGATGTAAATTTTGATTTCATGGAGGTGGTCGAACACAGATATGAGTACGGGAAGCCTCTCATCAAAGATGAAAAATCTCTAACAACGATGATGCGAAGATTCCATAATTGGTACATGAAAACCTGCAGAGAGTCTGGGGGACGAATACTTTGTATCTGAAAATTAAAGAGGAGCACGACCTCATTGGAACTGATCTGTTTCCTGTTCCATTTGATGAGTTCTTCGAGTTCTTCAATCAAAAGGCCCTCGATAAATTAACGGTCTTTTGCTACTGTCTGTAAGTACTATTTCTGTCATTAAGTCTCTATTATAGCTCAATTCTTTCATTGGATGTATTTATAATTAATTATCCTCACTATGTTATGCAGATGGAAGATCGTCGAGTGCAGAAAACAAGAAATGTATGATATTTGGTTCATTAACACAAATATCATAGATGAAATTAAGGTTAAAAAGCATGCCAAAGAGGCTGAAGCCAACTTGCTACAATCGTTGATCAAAAATCAAAACAAAGATACCATACTCTTTCCTTACAACTTCGAGTGAGTGTTACTGTCATGTGTATATTCGGTTTCCCTTATTACTCCAGCGAGGTTATAGTAATGTAATTGATGAATTATGCATGTGTGCACAGCTTCCACTATGTTCTTCTGGAGATTAAGCTTGAGCGGGGACTAGTAACTGTCTTAGACTCGAGACGAAAAGATCCCGAAACCTATGAGGACATGACTAAAATGCTCAACAAGTAAGTTAAATCGATCATTATCGCACCATATCGGCAACTTTTTGTTCATTTCCTGATATCTCAAGTAATAATAATTATTTTTTTGTCTTGCAGGGTTTGGAAATAGTTCACCGCAGAAGCTCCGGGACTACCGAAGGAGCTGCGATATACATACCCGAAAGTAAGTACTACTAGCTAGCTAGTTGCGCGCATCTCCCGTTGATTCTATAGCTATACTTTCATCAATGCCATTTATAATGCTTCATTATCAGTTTGATTGACCTCTATTTCTCGTAAAGTGCTTGTGGCAGGAACAAGGGAATAATTACTGTGGATACTACATGTGCGAGTTCATCTACAACGCGGCTTTGAAAAATAAGTGGGGCTACTCCAAAAGACAATATGAAGTGCGTAAGCAATAATATTCACAATTTCATTTTATTACACCATCATTTCCGTTGAGTTTCATTCATATATATGTATTAACCCCCTTCTTCAAATTAGACGTGGCAGATGCGGAATGAACTCCTACCACAAGATTGCATGAAAGCAATTCAAGAGGAATTGGCGGGATTCTTTCTTGACCATGTCATCAATAAAGCTAGAGAATACCATGTGGAAGTTGATTTCAATTGCTAGGAGATCGTAAGAGATCTTACATGTTGTATATGTATGTAGCCAGTAGCGTCGGATAGATAATACGAAAACGTGTTGTTCGACCAATCTCTCGAAGAAGGAGAGGTCGATCGATCACTTCTCTCGGTATGCATGACGAACTTCTGTACTTAATGGTTTCCTTCATTTTCTTACTAGCTAGCATGTTGAGGGCCTCTCTATGTATAGTACGTAGCATCGACCAAGCACGGAGATAAGAGAGGACACTTCTCTCTATTAATTAGCTAGCTAACACAATATATGAAACACCTAAATTAACCCCCCAAAACC
>NC_041389.1:549021635-549023972 GCF_002162155.2 Triticum dicoccoides
CACAGCCCCTGAAATGCAGACGGGTGGATGCCTATTGGTCCCGGTTGGTGCCACCAACCGGGACCAAAGGCCCTCCTGCGTGGGCTCGGCGCACCGGCCATGTGGAGGCCCATCTATACCGGTTCTGGACTGAACCGGGACTAAAGGGCCAGGGCATTAGTAACGACCCTTTAGTCCCGGTTCAGGAATCGGGACAAAAGGCCCTTACCCACCGGGACTAATGGTGGTTTATCTACTAGTGTGAGAGCCTCGTCGCTGAATCCACCCTGGGTCATGACAGTGCCATACAGGTCAGGGTGGGCGTCGAGGGGCTTGGACTCCATGATGGTTGTTGCCACCTCCTTCACCGCCTCAGTCATGCTGCAAAAGACATTGATCTCCTCCTCCATCAGGCCTCCTCTCTTCCTCTTCCTATCATGGACGGGGTCAAATGGCTTGTAGAAGGGCTTCGCAGTGGGCTTGTCAGGGCCATCAAGGACCTCGATGTCTGGTGTCCCAGGGAAGTCTGGCATGGGAGAATGAAGAGGCTCACCCGAGCCCATGGCATGCTTCCCAGTTGCCAGCCCGAAGGAAAAGATGTGTTGCATCTGGCTATAGTTCTGGATGGGTGTGGTGAGGAACTCAGTATCCCTTGGGTGTTCCTAAGAATGAAACACAAGTGTCGTTAGTTGCGATTAGGAGTAGGCAATGGTGGACAGTATGAAAAGGAAGAGGGTTGTGAGCTAACCGGGACATGGCCGGCGTAGTGCTCTGCCTCCAGAGCTATGGAGCAAGTGTTCTCATCCCATGAGGCGCCGCTGAGGTCTCTCAGCTTGGACACTTTGATCCATCGACTTCTCCACTTCCTCAGGTGGTTGTACACCTGAGTGGCAGACACCTCTTGCCCACAGAACTCGAACACCTACTTCGCAACGGTGTTCAAGTGCACCTCCTTGAAGCCCTTGTCAGTCCTAACTCCACTAGAGATGAGCTCACACATCTTGTTCAGCACGGACGTGGACATGAATGGTTGCCACTTCATGTTGTTCGACCTACCATCCTTCTTTGCCTTTGTTGCTGCTAGCTTGATTGCAGCGGCAGTAGCAGCAGCAGCAGGAGTTGGCTCAATGAGCACTACTGGCACATAGAGGGAATCAGACTCGAACACCTCTGAATCAGGTGCCACCTCGGACATAGGCTGCGAGTCCTCGACAAACGATGGAGCAAACTGGCTGTCGGACATGACAAGGGCCTGACTAAGATCTTGCGTCTGCGTGGTCATGTCCTACAATCGTAGGACGCATTGACAGTGAGCATAGAACACAACATACCGGACAATCCATGAAAGCAGGAGCATACATGTACATGGTTCATCACTATCTTAGCAAGCACATGCTTCATCACTATCATACTAAGCATACCAGACAATCTATGAGCAGGAACATACATCTACAACAAACAACATGCTACAAATGGACCACCAATAGCTACAAATCACAGATCTAAGCATGATTCAACACAAGCACAAGGTTCAACTTCAAACTCTACTACTAATCTAGCCTGCCACATGCTTGAACATCTAGCCCTACACTAGTAGAAAAGGGGCCAATGGTCCAGGCTGGTCCAGCCCATTAGTCCCGGCTCAATCCAGAACCGGGACCAATGGGGGCATTGGACCCGGTTCGTGAGCCCCAGGGGCCGGCCGGGCCACGTGGGCCATTGGTCCCGGTTCGTCTGGACCTATTGGTCCCGGTTGGTGGGACGAACCGGGACCAATGGCCCTCGCTCCTGGCCCACCACCATTGGTCCCGGTTGGTGGCCTGAACCGGGACCAAAGGACGGCCATTAGTCCCGGTCCATTCCACCAACCGGGACTAAAGGGTTGGTCCGCATTGCGGCCAAAGTTTAGTCCCACCTCGCCAACCGGAGGGGAATCAGACCGGTTTATAAGCCCCTCCCTCTCTGCCTTATTGAGCTCCTCTGAAAATGAAAATGGATGCCCTTATATAGGGAATTTAGGCTAAATTCATACAAATTTCTCTTGAAATTTGTTATGAATTTAATTTAAATTTCCTCTATAAGCGCATCTATGCTCATTTCTGAGTAGCTTTTTATATAGTTTTTTTTCTTTTCTGCTATATTTATTTTTTTCTTTTTATTTCTGAGTTGTAATAAGTCATTAAAAATAAGCATCTATGCTCATTTTTTAGTAAAGTTAATCATAACTATTTTTTCTTCTATTTATTTTTGAATTGTAATAAGTCATTAAAAATAAGCATCTACGCTCATATTTTAGTAAAGTTAATCACAACTACTTTCTTTTCTTTTTATTTCTGAGTTGTAATAAGTCATTACAAA
>NC_041389.1:549024414-549025587 GCF_002162155.2 Triticum dicoccoides
GTTTTTTTTCTTTTCAGCTATATTTATTTTTTTATTTTTATTTCTTAGTTGTAATAAGTCATTAAAAATAAGCATCTATGCTCATTTTTTAGTAAAGTTAATCATAACTATTTTTTCTTCTTTTTATTTCTGAGTTGTAATAAGTCATTAAAAATAAGCATCTATGCTCATATTTTAGTAAAGTTAATCACAGTTACTTTCTTTTCTTTTTATTTCTAAGTTGTAATAAGTCATTAAAAATAAGCATCTATGCTCCTTTTTTAGTACTGTTAATCACAACTATTTTTTGCTTCAATTCATTTCTAAGTAGTTTTCTATATAGTTTTTTTCTTTTCAGCTATATTTATTTTTTTTTCTTTTTATTTCTCAGTTGTAATAAGTCATTAAAAATAAAAAAGAGGCGCAATGCTTGTTAATTTGCTTCAAGCCTTTCGGAATAGTATCAACTGCACTGCACATAGCTCTGTGCAGTCTACCGTATTCCTCAAGGCTTGAAGCTAACCAACGTGCAGGAGCATTGAGCCTCTTCGTCATCGTCTCTGCACTCAGGGCTTATAAACAGCTGCGAGTGCCTCTCGCTTGGCGAGGTGGGACTAAAAAAACAGTTGCAGGAAGAATCAAAATAAAATAAAAAAAGTGCCACCTAAAGGGCTACCACGGCCTGAATACGACTAGAAACCCAACAATGGGCCAGGATTCAGGCCCGCAATAGGCCCAATAGGCCCACAGGCACATATAGTGCATTTAGGCCCGTAAGCCTGCATTTGAGAGGAGCTCGAGAGGGCAGCGGGACTGGTGCTTATAAACCACTCTCGAGCTCCCTCAGCTAGCGAGGTGGGACTAAAATTTCGTGCCGCGACGCGGGCAGCACATGGCCTTTAGTCCCGGTTGGTGGCACCAACCGGAACTAAAGGGGTGCATTGGTACCGATTCGTGGCACCAACCGGTACCAATGCCCCCCTTTAGTCCCGGTTGGAGCCACCAACCGGGACCAAAGGTCTTTGTTTCCCGCCCTTTGGGCTGCTGAAAAGAGGCCTTTGGTCCCGGTTGGTGGCACCAACCGGGACTAAAGGGGGTATTAGTCACGGTTGGAGCCACCAACCGGGACCGATGCTCTTCCTATATATACAGGACTTAGCAGTTTTCGATCTCTCCTGCTCCACTCCCGTCGCC
>NC_041389.1:549026012-549031412 GCF_002162155.2 Triticum dicoccoides
TTTTTTGTTAGATTAGATTTTTTTTTGTTAGATTAGATTAGATGTGTACTAATTAATTTTGTTCACAGAATTTTAATGATTGTTTTGTATATAGTTTAGATCTGTAGTAATAAGAAGTAGTTTATATATAGTTGTTAGATTAGATGTGTAGCAATTAATGATTTTTTTGTTAGATTAGATATGAAGTAATAAGAAGTAGTTTATATATAGTTGAACTAGCTAGTTGATTTAATAAACTAATTTATTTTACTATCTATAGAAGTAGTTTGTTTTTAGTAAGTACTACTTATTTATTTATAGTAAGTGCTTAGTAGTTGAACTAGATAGTTGATTTAATTAATAAAACTACTTTTATTTAACTATATATAAAAGTAGTTGCCGCATCGACGTCGGCGATGCCTATCCCGCATCCTCGTCGTCGTCTACTCGGCGGTGGAGGCCTGCTTGATCAGGGCCATGTTCGGGACTGGGCTCCGCCGGGCTGGTATTGGGAGGTGCTACCTTCCGGGGGACATAGGTTGGTGAGGAGGCAGCCCGTTGTTGACCCGATCCTTGTTTGGTGGCGGTCGCCTGGGCCAGTGATGGTGGTGAGGCATCCGGACACCGCGGAGGTGGTACATCACCGTGTCAGCGAGGAGGACGAGCACGTCCGTCGCTACATGGTTGCATTGGAGGGCAAATTCGACAATACCTGGCAGGTTCTTCAGGGATCTCACTGGAGCTATGATCCTGTGATGGTTCCTTATCTTTGGGTGTCCACCGCTCGCGTCGATACCCGTCGGGCGCTACGGTTCTAGTTGTATTAGTGATAATATTCGACGATGTACGGACACCAAGAGATGATGTACTTTTGCTTATAATTATTGAATGCATGCTAATTTGAATACTATACTTTATTTTATGATTTGGTTTTGCTTATTTTATGATTTGGTTTTGCTTATTGAATGCTCATATTGGATAAGTTCTCCTTCATTCCCGTGTGCTAGACAATTTGATATAATAATGCAATCGGGAATGAAAGGAGGAGCTACGTACATCGATCATCGATAGTCAACCCGTGATTAATAATAATGATCTAGTTTAATATTTGAATTATGAACGTAGGCCGGAAATGTCGTACTCATCGGACGACGAAAACCGGCCGGGGGAGTGCGATTGGTGCCACGACGACCGAGGTATCTGCGATAGGTTCATTGTGCTGGACGAAGATCGTCGCTTCAGCATTAAGCTCGAGGAGACCTTCGATGTTCATACGGTACGCAACCGACGATAAAAGTTTTTTCGTAATTACTCATGACTTCAACTATTTTAATCATGACAATATTTTTCATCTTTTCCAATTCGACTAGCTTATCCCATGCTTTACAAGACGCTATGTCTTGGAGAGGATGGGTTTTGAAGACCATGAAAGTTTCAAAACCAAAAAAATTATCCTAAATACCCATCATGGTGTGGATTTTCAAGTAAAGCTATACAATGCTCAGAGTGTAACCCATTTTGGTTGCAAAAATTAGGAAGCACTTTGCAAGATGTATGGTTTTGATGAGGGTATGCTTGTTACCATGGATCTTGGTGATCCTACAATCGAGCAAGAGAGACCTACGATTTTCGTCCTTGTGGATACACCTCCAATTCTTCCCCCATGTGAGCTTAACATAGTTATTAAGTAATTTATATTGTTTATTTCAAAATAGTTGACAACTTATTCTCCATTGACAGCTTATTTTCATTCTTCAAAGAATGTGCGAAAGATGGTAGACAGAACCTACTACACCAAAGGCTCCGAACTAACTTATCAGGAGAAAAATCATCTGTTCGCATTTTGTACTGATCTTGAGAATTACAATGTCTACAATCGAACTCCTCAACATTATGGTCAATACGTGCCACTAGAGCACGTGTTGAACTACGGTAACTACCATGGAGATACCCCGGTAAGATTTTTGTACTATTACAACATCCGTGCATCTTTTTGCACACTTCTAAAACTAGTACATCATATCATTGCTAACTACGAAGTTATTACTATGTCTTTCAACAGATAATCCCGAATGATTGTGTGCCTCATCTGATGTATACATACGGTAGCCTTCATGTTTTGAACATACAACCAGGTCGTCCTACGAATCTCAACTGTCCATACCGGGTTTCTAAAATAAGTGGAGACATGAGAATCAAAGAATGGAAAAAATGTATTGACAGTCGTAAGGAGCTTCTTGGAAGCAACATTCAGCGAAGGGCAAAAATTGGAGACAGGATGATCGCCATTCTTCATAATGGAGAGTCAGGGTCTATATTGTTTTATGCTATTTTACCTTAAGGGTGTTTAGGTCCTACCTGATACTGATGATCATGTGTTAAGAACAATTATGTAGGGTTGGGTTCGATGACTATGAGGATGATGATCGTATGACTTATTATTAATAACGTGTAGAAGTTGTATGATGATGCATGATTATTAGTAGGACGAGTACTTGTTATTATATATGCTGATGTATGCGAGCATGCATGAGTTATTATATCAGCGGGTAAAATGAACATATATAGCAGCAGCGTTGGTAAACCAAGGACGAAGATATAAGAGAGGACACTTCTCTCTATTAGCTAGCTAATATAACAACCTAAAAATAACCCCCAAAACCCCTAAAGCAGCCAATTTCCAAAAAAACATGGACTTTTGGTCCCGGTTGGTGCCACCAACCGGGACCAAAGGCCCCCTGACTGGGCTCGGCGCACAGAGCCACGTGGAGGCACATTAGTCCTGGTTCTAGTTTGAACCGGGACTAATGGGTGGAGGTATTAGTAACGGCCCATTTGTCCCGGTTCATGAACCGGGACTAAAGGCCATCACGAACCGGGACTATTAGGTGTTTTTCTACTAGTGCTACCACAAATTGCAACCGCAGCATAACAACCAACCATATCAGCTCACAGATCAGACCACTAATCAACCATGCATCTAGATCAAACTCTAGCTGCAGCTCAGATCTGGCTATAAGGAACAGAGAGAAAAGGGGATTGAACTCACAGAGGCCATGGATGTAGCTTGAGGACGAGGGGGGCGGTCATGGAAGATGAACGCTGGCCGGTGAAGGAGCTCTGACGCCATGGACCACCGGCCGATGAAGATGCGCCGCTTACCTGCTCGTCGGTGCTGATGCGCGTCGGCGGGAAAGCTCGAACGGAGGAAGAATGGTGGCGGGAGTTGGGCCGGTGAGGGAGGGGCTAAATAGGGGTGGACTCGGCAGGAGGTGAGCCGAAATCCTCCCGCCGATTTTTCGGTGACGCGGGCGAGCTCGCGCCATCTCCCCTACTCGCACGAGGGGAGAAGCGTGTCGCCCTCCCCTGCCTCGCCCGAGCCAGGCTCGTGAGCAACTGCCGATTCTTGCGTTCCCCCTGGACCTGGCCTAGACGTGCTTTAAGTTTCATGCGATGCGGGCCGCACAGTGAACACAGGAAACCAAACAGGCCAAATTCTTCCCGCGCGGGTCAGGCTGGACCTAATGCGGGCAACCAAAAACGCCCTTACCCTATGTGATGGTGTGCGTGGTGCTGGGAGCTCCTGTTCGGCGCCTTAAGCGCCCGAACAGGTAGCTGGCGCCCGCAGCAGCGCCTTGCTGGGCCGGCCCGTGATGGGAAAGCGTAGGGAACACAATCGCTATAAAAAACGAAAAAATATGGCTGTTTCAGGAATCGAACCTGCATCGGTCACGAACGCAAGGCTACTTCGACTTAAGCTGACCACCTAAGCAATTGGACACTAGTGGTTTTCATTAGCGCTAACAGTACATGAAACAGTATGGCCACGCTATTTATTTATCATTCAATTCTTTTATTTCTTTTATAAATCATGAATTTAAAAGCGTTTGCCGATTTTGAGACAAAAAGTTCACAAACTTAAAAAAAGTTCAACGATTTTGAGAAATAGTTCATCATTTTGAAGAAAAGTTCACCGATTTTGGAAAAATCTTTATGAAAAAGTTTTAAAAGTTCATCATTTTTGAAAAAAAAATCATCAGTTTTGACCAAAAGTTCATCATTTTCGAAAAAAAGTTCATCGTTTTCGAAAAAAAGTTCATCGGTTTTGAAAACAGTTCAGCGAGTTCAAAAAGTTCATCGATTTTGAAAAAATTCATCGGTTTAAAAAAAGTTCATAGTTTTCGTAAAAAAAGTTCATCGTTTTCAAAAAAAGTTCATCGGTTTTGAAAAATAGTTCAGCAAGTTTGAAAAAGTTCAACGATTTTGAAAAAAGTTCACAAAATTGATGAAAAAATTCATCACTCTTGAAAAAAGTTCATCAAACTTGAAAAAAGTTCATTGAATTTAAAGAAAGTTCATCAGAATTGGAAACGTTCAACGAATATGAAAAAAAGTTTATCAAAATTGAAAAGGTACATTGGATTAGAAAAAAGTTCATAGAATTTGAAAAGGTTCATCAATTTTAAATAAAATATGGATACATTCGAAAGAAAATCATTGAATGAGGAAGAAGGAAAAATACAAAAAAGAAAAAATGAAAAACAAAAAAACGAAAGGAAAGATGATAAGAAAAGAAAGTGATGCAATATAGCGCATAAGGTTCTTGTGGCGGGGTGGTTACCACGTTGCGATGAGAGCCATGAAATCTCCGGTTCGAGTCCCAGCTCTCGCGGATTTTTTGCACCTTAAATACTGGGGTTGGACGGGAGACGAGCGCGAAATGGGCCGAGTCCAGATAAGGCGGCTGCAGGCGCCGGTTTGCGGAAAACAGTACGAACCGGCGCCTGCAGCGCTAAATAGGAAAACCCCGTGGTGCTTTGTCGACCGCTCGCCTATACGAGTTGTCCCACGACAGGGCTGTGCGCACCATACACTGCCACAATTTGGGATTCCAGGGTGTTGTTGCGGGTCAAATTCTTCGCTTGGATGCTCAGCCTTGCCTGCATCCGCACGTGTGACATCCTTCTCCGGAAAACTATCATCGCGGACATGGAGATTGGTTGTCCTCTCTGCCCCGATCCCCTGGAGACTGTTGAACATCTCATCTTCTAGTGTCCCTTCGCCTCCCTCCTTCTAGCGAGGACTGAACATCAATACCCATGGTGCCACCATCCGGGCATTCCACCTTGACGTCTGCAGCGCTGTCCTGCACGTCTCGCTTGGAACTTCGTCCTTCTCTGCTGTTGGCACGCGTGGAACAAAGGAGTGATATGGTGTTCCAAGCCTCATCATGTGTATGATATCAATTTATGATACTAACTCTTCAATGCATAGAATATATATTAGTATCATATTGGCAATTAATTTATTCATTTGTAGAATCTCAATACAAAGATGTATCTAGGATTTATTTGTATTTAAGTTTTCTCGTTTGATGTACTATGATATTTCTATCATAAGGACAATCTCGATGCATTACTC
>NC_041389.1:549031939-549065608 GCF_002162155.2 Triticum dicoccoides
AAGATAAACTACATGTCACAAAAAATGATAGAAATTCTCTTTAGAATACAAATACAATGGTATTCATTTTCTAGCAAATGAATCATATTTGTTAATAGTGGTATAGATTTCAAAGTTTGACAATAAATACGGGGAGGCACAATAAACATGGATAGAGGGAGTAGTGCTTATTTCGGAGAATTAATCATGGTGCCTTGGTACCAGTGTTTCGGTCAGCGGGCCCAGAATCCGTACAGAAGGTGTATGATACTAGTGTATTATATGATATACTTTTTCTCTCGTAAATAACATTAATGAGGACTTTTGTAGAAAAAACAATATAAGGCTATTTACAAAAGGAGTATCATAGATCATGCATGCTAACTAGGCATTTTTACTATGATGGCATACATTTAAATGAGGAAAGATATAATTGAGTACGATGATATGATACAGTATCATATTAAAGAAGACGGAGATGAGCCCATGTACATGATACTAGTTCATCTCTATCTCCTTGTTAGATTATAATCCCGTATACAATCGCAAAAGGAGATGGAGATGAACACGTACAATGGGGAAAGAGAGAATGTACTAGTATACGGGAAAGTGAGAACACGTACAATGAGGAAAGATATAATCACCTCATACTTATGTGCGAAAGTTTCTTATGCTGATGCTGCATGTATTATATATATTGATGCTACAGTATCACATGTTGGCACTTCTTTTTCCTAGGTGGTGAGAATATGAGAAACTGTTAATTCAGTCAAAATTGTGACTCAAATCTAATATTAGGTATCTTAACTGACTGAGAGAGCTCCATGAGGAACCGTTCAATGAGTCAAAATCATGAACTAAATCCAAAATTAAACACCTCAATGGAATAAGAGGGCTCTAAAATTAAGAAGCATAGTGTATTGGATTATAATATTGATACGATGATATGATACTGACCATATTACCTGCTTTCTATATTTAATTATGTTATATTATCTCACCAGAATTTTCTAATTAACATGTATGATAGTTGTTATGATACCCTACTCGGGAGGTGTTGCTCTATCCTTTTTGATTTAGAGGGCCTATCTCAATTTTTATGATTTCAGATTTAATGGGCTCATCTCCATCTTCTTTTGAGATTCCGAGGCGCATTAAATATTTGCATGCCAGAATTAGAAAGAACTCACCAATGCATCTAATGTTCCTACTCATCTAGTGGTCAAGCATGCATGCAGTGTACTTAATCCAAATTGATGCATCAGTTTAATTTGGACTGTTTTGTAAAGTACGAGATACATTCCTCCACTCGCCATCTGCCTTGGTTGATGAGATTTCAGATTTGAGCCCTGTAAACCAGAAAGGAAGGAGTCTGTATTTAATGTGTACGATATTGTCTCATATATGATTGCAGTGGAAGTGCCGTTGTGATGTTTATTTTGTTGGATGCAAGGAGAGAGATTTTCGGAGTATTTGGGTCGATGGCTGTTGAAAAATATGGCGCCTTGGTATCTGCATTTTGGCCCGGCAGCCCTTTAATCCAGAACGAAGGGAGCAGTATTGTACTATACTGTACTAGAAATGTAAATGGCAAATAAATGGCATCTGCTAGTCTCATTTAGTTAGCTTTAACTAGCTCCATAGTTTATTTTCCTCGAGAAAAACAAAATTTTGAACTATTAGATTATTAGTGGGTTTAAACGGGATTAAATGAGACCCGATTGACATCACTATACTGTACTACAATAAGGCCAGTACGATCGCGTTCAAGCTTCGTCAGATTAAATAGTCGTCAATTCACCATTTTAGAAATCCAGGTAAACTCCAAGTACGGAGACTGTGTATGGGGAATCCGGGTTGCTACTTCGCCCGACCTTGGGCCTGGGGCATGAATCAGGGTGGTGGTCCTAGTTGGTTCCACGAGTCCGGCCAGGGGCATGAAGCATGGTGGTGGTTTTAGTTGGTTCCACTCGCGGTCCTCGTTTTTCACAGGCAGGCTCAGGCTGGACGATCCGGAGCGGGAGGGTAGGGAGCTCTCTCTGGTGGAAACTTTGTGTGAGCGGCGACACGAGGTCGAGCGGTTTCCCTTTGCGACGAGTCTCCTTTCTTGATGGTAGTCTAGGTGCTTTGTGGTAGGGTGTGGTCTCTTGTGTGTTCATATATTTTTCTTTGATCTGCTTTGTTAGAGCCTTAGAGGATCTCCTCATTATCATGTATTAGTACGGCTGTGTTGCTTTATATTATATTATATTATTATTATTCATAAAATGGCCTCTGCATGAGAGTGATGCATCGGAGTATTATATTATACTCCCTCCGTTCCTAAATATAAGTCTTTGTAGAGAATCCACTATAAACCACATACGGATGTATATAGATGCATTTTGAGTGTAGATTCACTCATTTTGCTCTGTATATAGTCCATAGTGAAATCTCTACAAAGACTTACATTTAGGAACGGAGGAAGTAGTATATAAATAAAACGGCTGCAAACGTTTGTCGGTACTGTGGACGGCGACGGGGACGGATGGCTCTCCCATGTCCGAGGACTAGTCGCCGGGTGGCTAGCGACACAATCCCACACGATCGTCGACGAGGCCGTCCGAGGACCTGTCCTGCCTAGTTGTATGCAGCAAGCAGCCATGCGTTGATGCATGCACTGGTGGCAAGCGCCGAAAGAAAACGACCGTACTGCCGTCGACATCGCCGGTGAATCGGTGATGGCTACATCCGCGTCTTCTTCTCCGAGGCCGAGGTGGCCTAAAATCTTCGTTGTGCTTACGTTGTTTGGACTGAAAGCATTTTCAACAGACGCCCAAAAAAAGCTTCGCGCATTAAAAGTTCGTTTTTTTGGCGCCGAACAGCTTCAGCAGAAGTTGTAGCGCTAAAAGTTTTCGCACACGCTGAAAAACGCTAGCGTGTGCAGTATATTTTGGGCTTCGGATTGCGCGTGCTTCACAATTTGCACTGTCTGCTTTTTGGGTGCGCGCTTCTGGGCGCCTGCTAAAGTAATGTTGGTCCCGGCGCATTAAAGTGCTACACTAACGCGCTATAACCTTTATTGAACGCGAAATTTTTGTGCGACCGTTGGAGATGCTCTGAGTCATTTGGCCGTGGAGCAGCCGTGACGAGGAGACGGAAAGGAACCACTAACCAACCACGCAAGTACAAAATCATAGTCATGGTTTTAAATAGCCCGGTATAGCACGCCATAGCATTTAAAAAGGGTCATGCGCTAACGGTCTTTTGTCCAAACACATGAGCAAATATTTTAAATAACTCGCTATAGCATTTAGAAGAGGTCCGCATCGACGCGCTATTTTTAACTTTGATCATAGCACCACTACCATCCCGTCATATTCCTTCTCCACCGGTCAAGTAACCCAATGGATCGATCTTTGTTTTCTTCTTCGTTGCTCTGGCAGTGGATTGGATTGATGTTTTACGGCGACCGTAGCAGATCCTGCTCTTTGTGGCCGGGAGTGAGCGCATGGCATTGCATGGCCCGGGCACTGATATTTGTCAAACTAGCTATAGCTGGAACCGATGCTTATCCTGATCGTGTGGGAGATCTTAATGCAAGAAGAAACGACTGCATTTTCAGAAAGAAATTCCTCGGGTCAGGGAGGTGACCCTGACCATTAGACGCCAGATTGAGCAATGGCGACTTGCTGGTGCAGACTGCAGAACCACTCCTTTTGGGGCCCCTGTCGTGAGGATTTAGCGTTTAAAAGAGGTCATGCGCTAAGGGTCCATTTCTATTCTCCCGAGGGTCACTTCCTGACTGTCCCGTAAATGTTTTGTTTTCCCCTGCTATAACACGAAACGTCAGCATTTTGCTGGATTTTTCAGAAGAAAAATAGAATAGAAGCACACGGAAGTTTAGCCAGAAAATCACTTTTTTCTAAAAATGATTGAAATTTAGTCGCACCTGTGAATTGTCTTTTAAATCCATGAACATTTCTCGCCAACACACATGGACATCTCTTTAATTAGACATACATTTTTTTCCATATGTGAGAACTGAGAAGCCAAATAGCCAACCAGTTTTTTGGTGACCCAATAACAGCAGTGTTTGATCAACCTGCTTTCTTCAGGAGCGCAAGAGCGAGAGGAGCCACACGTGCGCGCGGGGTTCTACCGTCGGTTTTGTTGCACAACCCGCAGAATAGAAGCACACGGGGCCACGACACCCTTAGGCAGTTAGCGATCATTGGGCCGCTTCATCCCCACGACGAGGCGAAATCTACTCTTTAGAAAGTTCAATCCCAGCTCCTCAGGTTACGATAAGTGGCGTACTACATGTGCGCCACTTGTCATAACCCGAGAGTTTTTCCTTTTTTCGTAGATTCATTTATTCAAAATATTTTATCTTTTTAACCGCGCGTTCAAATCCTGAACCGTTTTCATCGTTTGATTCATCGCGTCAAGATCTTCGAAAATAGATCCATGTTTATAGGTTTCGACGAACTTATTTTCACGAAAAAAGTGAACCGAAAGCATGTTTGTTTTCACCTTGTTCCCTTTTTTGAAAGAGGCAAAACTATGCTCTTGTGAAAGCAAATATATCAACAACAAGTTTGTACCTCTCGCGAAAAAAACATGTTTTTCCCTTTTTCGAGAGGCACACTCGTGGAAACCAATCTGTGCCTCCACCAGAAGTAAATCTGCGTCTTTCGCGGAAGCAAAAGAAAAGGATTCTTTTCCTTTTTTCGATAGGCATAGTTGTGCCTCTCACGGAAGCATATTTGTGCCGTCATGAGAAATAAGTCCATGCATCTCGCGGAAGCAAAAAAAAAGTGTTTTTTTCCTTTTCTGAGAGGCACAATTGTGCCTCTTGCCGAAGGAAATCCATGCCTCCATCTCCACGAGAAGTTAATTTGTGCCTCTTGCGGTAGCAAAATAAACACATTTTTTTTCCGGTGCCTCTATGAGAAGTAACTATGTGCCTCTCGTGGAAGAAAAAGAAATATGCTTCTCACGCAAAAAAAATGAAAAATAAAATTGTCCAAAACCTAGGCAAAACCGGGCAAAAATCAAAAATCCAACAAAAGGAAAAAATATCTAAAACCCGAAAGCATGTACAAGAAAAAAATCCGGAGGGAGCCACCCAGCATGCAACACGTGGCAGCGGCTGAGAGCTCGCCAAGTGGCACATCCTGAGCGTACCAAAAGTGACCCTTGCGGGGACCCCGCAAAGAGTACTCCTTGATTAGTTGCTCCCCCCGAAGGGGTTATGTCACGCTTACTGTGCGACCTAACCTTCTCTTACCTATGGCGCTCCGCTAACGGTCAGCCCAGTACTATAGCTTCTAAGGAAATTTTAGAAGTTTTTGAGTGATTTTACTTCTTTGCTTCAATTTGTTTTTTACCTGTTTGCTCGGACTTTTCATTCTTCTCTTTCAAGTTTTTTTTCTTTTCCTTTTTTTCTCATATTTCAAATACTCGCGGTTTTCTTTCACATACCGGTCGAACATTTTTCAAATACATGTTCAATATTTTTTTTGAAATAGATGTTGAACATTTTTCAAGTGCGCACTGAACTTTATTTTAATACACAACAAACATTTTAAACACACATTGAACATACTCCCTCCGGTTATTTTTAGTCTGTATATAAGTTTTGCGTGAAGTCAAATTATCTTTAATTTGACCAAATTTGTAGAAAAGAGTAAAGACAATCACATAACCAAATCAATATCATTAGATTCATTATGGAATACAGTTTAATATTTTATATATTTGGTATTATAGATGTTGATATATTTTATTGTAGATTTGGTCAAACTTTATGAAGTTTGACTTCACGCAAATCTTATACACGGAGTACAAAGGACCGTAGGGAGTATTTCATAAATGTCATAAGCCTTTTTTTATTAACATGTAAAACATGTCTTAAGTGTTAGAACATTTTTAAATGTCACCACCATTTTTGAATGGTAATTTTTTTAAATAATTGCTCAACTTTTTTTTCTTTAGATTGTATAAACATTTATCAAATCTCGCGAATATATTTGTGAAACACGTGAACATTTGTTACATCTCATAACATTTTTATGAATAGTACAAGACATTGTTTACATAGTATAAATATTCAAGAAAAATTCACAAAAGGCGTGAACATTTTTTAAACATCACGCACAGTTTTTTAATGTTACAAAAATAATTTACAGTACATGAACCAACTACTGTTTTTACAGTACATTTTATGAATGCTTTCAAAAGATTTATGTAAATTAAGTTTTTGAAGATATGTATTTTGAATATTTCAAATATATAAACAAAAGGAAGAGAATGAGGGGACGAATGAAGAAGCAAGAAACATAGAATCGGAAAAACAAACGTATGAAAAAAAAAAGACAAACCGGCTACTATGTCGGCATAATAGAAAAAAATGATTAAAAACAAATGTCGGATTTTTATGATTTAGGGTCAAATGCTTTTTCAACCGTTGGATTTGAGCACGAAGCCTGATGCAGAGGAAAATAGCCACGTCGGCCTTTTTTCATTCCGGTAAAGGGGTGTCCGCCGCTAAAGCACCCGACTGCTCATCTTCACTTCTCTTTTCCCCACTCTCCCCCATTTCTCTACTCACAATCGTCCGTAGTTTCTCCAGCGACTATAGCATGCGTGGTCGTGTCGCTTTTCTAGCGGGCCGGGAGTTACCGGAGGTGTGGCATGGATGTGCTCGTGCGCACGGGCCATCTCCATCAACCCTCAATGGTGGAGGGCAGTGAAAGTGCTCGCCGACGATACCGGTGTGAGGCATCATGTCAATGGCGTCGGAGACAACGTCGCGCGCATGGTTGTCATCAGTCGCTGGGGCGAGGTGCTGGGTGAGATTTGTGTGCACCCGCGTCGATTCTGAAGATGGAGGTAGTGTTCGTGCGTGGCCACGTTGTCGCGGGATCGACGGCCTGGCGGGGTCGCCCGCTCCCTGCGTCGTCCAGATGAAGCGGTGGCCATGGGGTCCACCGAAGGCCGGCACACTAATATGAGATCCGTGGCGAGTGTCATCTACCGGATCTAGCCGAGTGGAGGCCGCAGCTAAATCAAACCCTAAACTTTGAATCCCGGAAATTGGCACTCTGAACTTATCAATCCCAATCAATTTTAAATCTTGAGAGTGTTTAGCTTGTATTCGCGTAATCCGGCCGGCCCATTATTACAATTGCTCGCGCGGCTCATGCAGAGCTGAAGGTTCGCTCGTGCTGCTAAGTTTTCGTTTTCCTTTTTCCCTTTGGCTTTTTTATTTCTCATCAGTTTTCTTTTTTCTTCGTTATACTTTATTTTTTCAGTGTTTTTTTTGTTTTTTCTTTCTTTGTATTTTTGGTGTTTCTTTCTTTATTTTCTTTGTATTTTTCTTTTCTTTTTTCTTTGCCGGTTTGAATTGGTTTTGCTTGGGTCATTTATTTGGCCGTGGAGCAGCGGGCCGTACCGCCACGGGGAAACGGAAAGGAACCACAGACCAACCACGCAAGTAGACTGCAACTAGACTCCAAGCACCATACTGTGGACGTGGATCTGCACTCACGACTGCGTCCTCACGCGCCGACCATCCCCGCAGGGCTTCCGCCACGGGCGTCCACCGAATGGCATGGACAACGCCACGCTGCGTTCAGCGACAGACATGGACGCATCAAGTGCGACGGGCTTCCATGTCTGTAGAGTGCAGACTAGTCGCCGGGGCAGGGCATCCAGAGGCTAATGGCGACCACGGACAAACTCCATGTATAACTCCAATCGATCTTTGATTGGACAGTACGAGGACGGAGAACCTGCCTGCATCGTTGCCGGAAGCAGCCATGCGCTGATGCATGTACCGATGGCTGCAAGTGGGACTATGTATGAGACTCCCACCTTTAGCCCACTTGATCCCACTATGTTTGGTGGGAATCATCAGTCATCCCGTCACAATTTGCGCAAATTAAGAGCATCTCCAACAGGCGCGCTATAAACGCGCCGCGTCGAAAAAGTAGTGGTTCTAGCGCGCACGCTACCGGTTTCGGCGCTCCAGCGGACGTGCAAAAACCGCGCGTGCGGCATATGTAATTCAGCGCGTGGGCGGAAACGCCATCGCGCGCCGCTTATTTGCTGCGCCCGCTCCCGCTTGCTGGACTCTCGAGCGCTCCCTCTCACTCCACCAACCCAACCAGCCGCGCCGCCGTCGCCGCCCCGCGCCACCCAATTTTTTCCGGCTACCGTTCCGGCGCTTCCCCGGTCTCTTCCCACGCGGCCGCGGCTTTCTCCCTCTCTCTTGTCAGCGCTGCCATCGCGCACGGCAGTCTCGGACGAACAGCGCCCGACCGCCCACCGCCGCTTTGGCGCCCGCAATGTGTTCGACAAAACGCACGCTGGGTATGTATTGCTTCCAACGTGCACATTTTTGCATGAAATTTGGTGCATGTTGTTTATAGGCTAGTTTTGAACATTTTAGATGAGTTCGGGCTATGACACTTCTGAAGAAGAATTTGATATGGAAGAGGAGGAGAATCTTGCAATGATCCTAGCTATGCACATCAATAAAAAGCCGAAGCAGGGTGGTTCGGTTATGGGTCGGCAGAAATTTGGAGGGATAGGATTGATGCCCACAACAGATTGATGAGGCACTATTTTGTGGAGAATCCCACATACCCTGAGTCGTACTTTTGTCGCCGGTTTAGGATGAGCACCGAGTTGTTCAAGTGCATTGCAGAGAAACTAGCGAGCCATGACCGGGTTTTTCAGCAGAGGAGGAATGCCGCCGGAGAGCTCGGGCATAGCACCTTTCAGAAGGTGATAGCCGCTTTGCGTCTGTTGACACACGGTATTCCGGCTGATCTAGTTGATGACCACTTGGCCATGGGTGAGAGCCAAGCCATCATGTGTGTCAAGCGTTTCACAGTCGGAATTATGCAAGTGTTTGGCCCGGAGTACTTGAGAACTCCCAATGCCGACGATGTCGCAAGGCTATTGAAGATGAACAAAGCTCGAGGGTTTCCAGGTATGCTTGGCTCAATATATTGCATGCATTGGAGTTGGAAGAATTGTCCGAAGGCATGGCATGGACAATTCCACGGACAAGAAAAGGGTTCCACTATAATCCTTGAAGCGGTGGCCGATCATGAGACTTGGATTTGGCATGCTTTTTTTGGAATGCCTGGCTCTTTGAATGACATCAACGTTGTGAACCGGTCACCACTGATGAGTAAGATTGTAAATGGTGAACTGCCACTGGTGCAGTTTGTAGCTAATGGTCGTACATACAACCATGCTACTATCTTGCGGATGGCATCTACCCAAAGTGGCAAACATTTGTGAAGCTGTTGAAAAAACCGGAACGTAATAAATATCTTGATTTCCAAAATGCTCACGCGGCGGCTAGAAAAGATGTGGAGATAGCTTTTTGGGATTTTGCAAGCCCAATTTGCTATTGTGAGAGGACCGGCTAGATTTTGGGATCAGAAGATGCTTTGGTACATAATGCATGCTTGTGTGATCATGCACAACATGATCATCAAGAATGAGCGTGGCCAAGATGTAGACTACTCTCAGTATGAGCTCTTGGGACACCCCGTGCGAGTGCGGCGGAGGACTGAAAGGGTGGCCCGTTTTGTTGCCTCCTATCATGTCATTCGACATCCGGCAATGCATAATGAACTCAAGAAGGATCTTATTGTGGAGTGGTGGGTTTGGAATGGCCGCCGAAGATCATTATGATTTGTGCGTTTGATGTTGCATTATTGAACTATTTATTGTATTTTCAAAATACCATTTGTTTGATGAGTTATAATAAATTGAACTATTCATTTAAACTTGGTTGTGAATGATGTTTGTGATTTAAAAATTATGCCATGTCTTTGTTTTGTGTGAATGTGTTGTGAAAACGCAACAAATGTGAATGCGCAGCTGCTCGCGCGTGCTGCATTTTAGCGCACTGCTGAAACTGCGCGCGCAGTGCATTTTAGTGCGGCTGCTGGAGCCAGCGCGCTGCTCCGCACCAAACCTGACGTTGCGTGCGCCGCAAACCAGATTTTTGCGCGCCGCGCGTTAGGCTCCTGTTGAAGATGCTCTAAGTGGGCACTAGTGGGATCCCATTTACTAGCAAATGCACCCACGATGAAAGAGGAGATGGCCGTACAGACACGATCCGTGCGTACAAACACGATCGCCGCAGGCAGCCGGACCAGTAGCTTGCAGGACATAGCGATGGAAGAGGAGATGGCCGTTGGAGCGGGACGTGCCGACAGCTTGGCGGATACTGCGACGGCGGTCCTCCCTTGCACTGCTGTCGCTGAGGGCGGGGCGGACGCCTCTGGACGGTCGTCGCCGGTTCACGGGAGCCGGTTCTGGGCCCTGTCGGAGCTGGCCATGGAGGACTCGATCGGCGAGAGGGTCTCTTTCCAGGGCACGACGCTCAATCGAGAGGTGGAGACGGAGGCGCGGCTGGAATGCCGGGGTCCCTATGGGTCAGTGCCGTGGGAGGTGATGAACTGCGAGGTACCTCGGTCGCCTCTGCGGCGCATGGCACGCGCAGGGGTGCGAGTGCACCGGCGAGCTGCTGTGGGTTGTAGGTGCAAAAGGAGGGGCCGGCCGGTCTTGTGTACGAGTAGTGATGAACTCGCCGGGTGCGACGGTGCCGGCACGTCGGGTTCAGGTGCGGTGGAGTTGCCCAACGCGGGGCCGGCGAGCTCTGGCTTGCGGGGCGCACTTGCGTGAACAGGAGGAGAAAATCGTGCCTCATAGCCCAGCTGCAGGATCCGGCTGCGGCAGTCGTCCCGTGCTCATGGTGCAGGTGCCGCTGCGGCCGTTTGTGCTCATCCAGGTGACAGCATGCCGGCATGTAGTCGTTGGATGGCATCTCCTCATGGCTTTGAGCGTTCGTGATGAGGTGACGGAAGGGGCTGGTGGGTGAGGTGGGTTCCCAGTGGCTCAATAGGGCTAGCCCACTTAAATTTTCTTTTGTCCAATGGGATCCCATTAAAGCAATTTAGGTGGGATGGGCTGGTTAGTCCCATTTAATTCCACTCCCATCTGCAGCCTGACATGTACTGATGGCAATCGCCCAAAGAAAACAAATTAATGCATGTACATCGCCCGCGATATTTCCAGGCTATTGCGAATGGCTGCCGACGTAGGTGCACTACCCCGCTTCTTTGGGATGGGGATCGGCTGCTGCAGGACCCGAAGAAATCCGGGAACACGTAGACGGATTCTACAAGGATCTATTTGTTGGCCGCCCCCGATCGGGGATCGCCCTCACGGAGTCCATTTGGGACGAAGGGCAAAGGGTCACGGAATCTAAGAATAGGGCGTTGCTCGCTGCGTTTGAGGAGGCTGAGGTGGAAGCGATCATTAAGGGCATGAATCCCGCTTCGGCCCTGGGGCCTGATGGTCTTCCGGTGCGCTTCTTCCAGACCTTATGGCCCTCCATTAAGGAGGAAATTATGGCGCTCTTCCGTGAGCTGGCTCAGGGTGTTTTGAACCTCTCACGGCTGAACTATGGGATCATCACCCTCATCCCGAAGGTGCAGGGAGCATCGGATATTCGGCAGTTCAAGCCAATCACGGTCATCAACGTGATTTTCCGGATTATGGCCAAGGGGTAAGCCAGTAGGGCGGCCCTTATAGCCCCCCGAATCACCCATCCAAATCAGACGGCCTTCATCAAAGGTCTCCTAATCCTCGATGGGATTCTTGTCCTTCATGAGGTTATTCATGAGGTCAAGTATAGATGCCTGCGTGCGGTGCTTTTCAAGATCGACTTTCACAAGGCTTATAACATGGTCCATTGGTCCTTCCTTCGGGAGGTGCTATACATGAAGGGTTTTGATCAGCGTTGGATCACAAGGGTATTGCAATTGGTTATGAGTGGGCGTACGACCATTATTTCCCCACGGAACAGGGTGTCCGGCAGGGGGACCCCTTTCCCCCCTTCCTATTCAACCTTGTTGTGGATGCTTTAGCCGCTATACTGGATAAGGCCAAAGGGGGGTTGGTCACATTAGGGGGATTTGCCCACACCTCCTAGGGGAGGGAGGGCTGACCCACCTCTAGTACGCAGATGACACGATCCTAATGGTTGAAGGATCGGACGAGGACATCGCCCACCTCAAATTCCTGCTCCTTTGCTTCCAGGAGATGTCCGGGCTTACCATTAACTTCAACAAGAGTGAGGTTATGGTGATGGGCTACTCGGAGGAGGAGAGGACTAGCATTGCTAACCGACTTAATTGCCGGTTAGGGACCTTCCCAACGACCTATCTAGGCATGCCCGTTAGGGACAACCGCATCTAGGAGAAAGACGTAAGGCCGTCCCTGGCCAAGGTCCAACACCGGGTGGAACCGTGGCAGGGACGCTGGTTCTCTAAAGTGGCTAGGGTGGTCCTGATTAACTCGTCGATGATTAGCCTGCTTATGTACCTGATGGGATTCTATAGTCTTAATGAATCCCTCCATCATGAGGTGGCCAATTACCAATCCAGGTTCTTCTGGGCAGGGAAAGGCGATAAGCAAAAATACCATATTCTGAAGTGGACGTAGATCTGCAAGCCCAAGGACCAGGGAGGTCTTGGGATCATCTCATCCAAAAAGATGAATATTGCCCTTCTAGCTAAATGGCTATGGAGGATTGCTCTGGTGAGGGTGGCCTATGGCTCGACATTATCCGAGCAAAGTACTTGCGGGGCCAACCCCTAGTGTTTGCGCAGAGAGCCGGCGGATCATAGTTTTGGCAAACGATTGTGCAGCTGATGCAGTGCTTCGGATCGGATCGTCAATGGAGGTGGGCCGAGGCACCGCCACCCTGTTATTGTTGGACCGGCGGTGCGCCCCCTGCCGTTCGCTGCACGCTTCCAGGCCCTCTTCAATATTTGCACCTACAAGTGTTTGACAGTGGCGTCAGCCTTGTCGAACCTAGCGCAGATCGCCTTTAGAAGGACCTTTGGTCCCGGCGAGCTGGATATATGGGAGACCCTCGTAGCATGCATTGCTCTCCACTCCCCATCCGCGGGGGAGGACATAGTCCATTGGCACCTCGAGCCCAGTGGGCGGTTCACAACGAAATCGTTGTACCACGCGATTATGCCAACTCCGGGACCGATAGAATTGATCCTCCTTTTGGAGATTAAGCTGCCATTGAAGATTAGGATCTTCCTTTGGCAATTAGTGCGCAGACGCGTCCCATCCGATGCGGAGGTGCGGAAACGTAATGGCCCATCCGACGGGATGTGTCCCCTGTGCTTGACCCCGGAGGACTCTAACCACATATTCTTCATGTGCCCGGCAGCGAGATTCCTCTGGGGTTGCCTTCGGGAGGTTGCAGGTGGCAGATGGTGCCATACCAACCTCCCCGATATGTTTAGGGAGGTGCTTGAGCCCAACCATGCGGCTGGGCGGCCGGCCCTTTGGGTGGCCATTGGTGCCCTTCTTTGGACACTTTGGAATATCCATAATAAGCTTGTGATTGAGCATGTTATTCCTCTTCGTGCGACTGATGCAGTATACAAACTATGAGGTTTTCTACAGCTATGGCGGCCGCTTAGTCGGCGCCAGGGTCGGGTCTTCATCAACCGGGCCATCTCCTCGCTCCAGTCCATCACCGCCTACTTGTCTGCACCGCCGCTCCCCCCACCGCCCCCGGAGCCGGATTAGTGTAGCTGCCTTTTGGCTTCTTATTTGGGGATTATTGTGCTTCTCCCCAAGCTAGACTTCTGGTGTGTTATTGTACTCTGGTGTGTGTGCACTTTGAACCTTGTTGCTACCTGTGTGCTTTGTTCCAGGCTTTATAATATAAAGCGGGGGGAAATCCTATTTCGTCTCATCGCCCGTGATAGATGGCTACGTCCGCTTCTTCTCCGAGGCCACTGGAGCCGCTGGTGTGCGGTAGGCGGAGCGAGTGGTGAGCGTGTAAGAGACACGTTCTCATAGATCATCACACATTCTCATGAGTAGCATCGCTAGATTTATCATGTCTTGCTATATTTGTTCTTGTTTATTTATTCAATTAGCACTTAAACTTTAGTATTCCTTTAGGTACACACAGAAACATGTAGCCAAAATTTACCATGCACAAGGTTATTTGGTACTCTTCCTCATCAGGTAATTTTACCGTAGCCGCCAACAAATTTTATGCATTCAGTTGCTTGCTAATATTTTACTATATTATAACGAAACATTCTAAGGTGAAGCCCATATGTACATTGTGAGCAAACATTATCTGGAATTTGGTATAAACTTTCTATTAGCAATTGCTGATAAGGAATTTCACAATATACTTACCTTGCTAACATCAAGTTCCCTTTTCCCATTCGTGTATTTTCCACATTTTTTAAGAAATTTCCCCTAGAGAATAAGATTTAAGCATGGTTTGTTTCGAAACTTTCTGTCATGTTACTCAACACACCCCCATTATTGGGTTTTCTATAGTCATACCTAGAGATGTTTGCTTTAGATTCATGTGTATCATACTTTAATTATTTTTGTCACTTGACTATCTACGACGAAGTAATTACCAGTTCATACACCAAATAGTGTACACCATTCTAACCTGCTCTAGTCAAAGCATGTTCTTAATATTATGCACAAATTGTTATAAAATTGAAATGACTTGTTACACATGCAAATCACAAATGATTTATTGTTTCCAAACATTACATCTATACCCACAACATCGTTTTGTTCCTTTCAAGCTCATTTGTGCTTCCAGGTGTTACTTATATACTCACATCACCGTTTTGTTCCCTTCGTAGCGTAAGGCTAGCTGCTTGCACATATAGCACATTGTCTTCTAACCTCTCATGCATTTTGCTTGCCCAATGTTATGCATGCATTGTATGTTGTCCCTGTAGGTTTGGTTATTTGGAAATTGGAATCATCCTATTATATGGTACTACCAATCAATGTAATCATAAATCGCTACTTCACATTAGAAGACTACAGATGTGATCCTTCACTGTCATTTGCTTTGCATGATCATATTGAGTTGGCATGATATTCATGTGGAACAACCACCGTTTTTCGTTTTAATATATTTTACGCTAGGTTGTTGCACATCCCGATCATTCATTAGAGTTTCTACTTCACATTTTATCATTGACTTGAGTTATCTGTAAATTTTTGAGTGTTGTTCTCTTGAGAAATAAAATAAAGGATGCACCATGGAGGTGCCCCAGAGAGATAGAGAGAGAGCGAGTGAGCGAGAGAGAGAGAGAGAGAGAGAGAGAGAGAGAGAGAGAGAGAGAAAGGGGGAGGGAGGAAGCGAGAGAGGGAGGGAGGGAGGGGGAGAGAGAGTTGATAAAAAATATGAGAGATGGAGCAACACTACTATTCCTTTTAAGTATACACTTATGTTTAAAGTAGCACTTTGTTATATTAGATATCATAAAGTGCTTCAAAGTAGCACTAGTAGAAAACATGGCTTAGGTCCAGGACTGAAAAGGGCATTAATCCCGGTTCACCTATGAACCGGGACCAATGGGTGCATTAGCCCCGGTTCATGAGGCCAGGGGCCGGGCGGGCCTCGGGGGCCATTGGTTCAGGTTCGTCTGACCCCTTTGGTCCAGGTTCCAGACACGAACCGGGACCAATGGGCCTCACTCCTGACCCACCACCATTAGTCCCGGTTGGTGTGTGGAACCCGAACCAAATGTGGCCCTTTAGTCCCGGTTTTAGCCACCAACTGGGACTAAAGAGAGGCCTATATATACCCCCGACCAGCGAGCAGAGTAGTGCACTGCTCTGTTTTTTTGGATGGCCATGGGAGAGCTTTGTGGTGCTCTAGCTCACCTCCTATGCACATGAGGTGTTTGATGAAATGCCCGAGCCACACTTATGCTTTCTCCTCTCAAAGCTCCTTGTCCAAACTCCATTTTCCTCTAGATTTGTCTAGGTTTGGCGCTCCGTCCTTTCCTGTCCCCGTCCTCACCGCCGTCGATCACCCACGCCGATCTCGTCGCTGGCACCACCATGGTGAACCTCCTGTTCTTATCTTCTTTCTAAAAGAAAAAATTCTTACTTCTATGATTTGGATTGATACTTGTATAATTTTATTACTTTTATTATTGTTTGTTATTATATAGTGCGATGGTTTTGGTATCCGCCCCTGTCAGCCCTCGTCCTGTCTCTGATTCGGATGTGGTATATACTATCTTTTATAACTATTTGTTTCATTTAGTGTTTATGACAATTATGCCGACCAACGTGACATAGATGTTTTATCTAGGAGGTATGTGAACCGCAAATTCCAACCGACCCTCTTGTCGAGAGGTTAAATTTAGTTGAAAAAAACGATTACTTGAAGAAAAATTGAAAAGAATTGAGGAGGAAAAGATGGCATTGGAGTTGCATGTTGCGGATATCGTTGATGATCACAAGATCAGGATTGGTAAAATGCGCTTGAAGATTAGAAAGATTAAAAAATAGGCCATCCATACTGAGGCTTGGTATCATTATGCTGTTGGATCAATTGTTACCTTAGTTGCGATTATGATCGCATATGTTGTTGCATCGAAATGTTTTACACAGTTTTAATGTATGGTTTAATTAGATGCTCTAGAGAGCTATATGTTGTTCAATGAGAACCATGTATGAACTTTATGTATTTTTTTAGTAATAACATTTGATCACTACTGTACTTTGGTTTTAATGTGATGATGAACTTCTATTAATTTGGTCACTTCTCTATTCATGATGTTTTGTAATGGTTTTTGCCACACTTAATTATATAGTGCACGCAGATGAACCGGCAATGGATGTACGGTGATAGACGCACCTCCGAGTACATTAAGGGTGTGCATTATTTTCTCGAAGTGGCTGAGGCAAACAAGCAGAATGGTTTTATGTGTTGTCCATGCCCTATCTGTGGGAATATGAAGTCTTACTCTAACGCGAACACCCCTCACATCCACCTGCTTGAGAAGGGTTTCATGCCACACTATAATGTTTGGACCAAGCACGGAGAAAGAGAGGTTATGATGGAAGACAATGAAGAAGAAGAGGATGATGACAACTATGTGCCCGCTGAATATGGTGATACTGCAATGGGGGAAGCTGAAGATCAAGAGGAACCAGATGATGTGCCCGATGATGATCTTCGCCGGGTCATTGTTGATGCACAGAGACAATGCAAAAGTGAAAAGGAGAAGTTGAAGTTCGATCGCATGTTAGAGGAACACAAAAGAGGGTTGTACCCAAATTGCAAAGATGGCAACACAAAGCTCGGTACCACACTGGAATTGGTGCAATGGAAGGCAGACAATGGTGTTATCTGACAACGGATTTGAGAAGCTACTAAGAATATTGAATCAGAAGCTTCCAAAGGATAATGAATTGCCCGACAGTACGTACGGAGCAAAGAAGGTTCTATGCCCTCTAGGACTGGAGGTTCAGAAGATACATGCAAGCCCTAATGACTGCATCCTCAATCGCGGTGCATACGAGGATTTCAACGCATGCCCGATATGATCCTATAATACCACGGTTGATGTTGGGGAACGTAGTAATTTCAAAATTTTCCTACGCACACACAGGATCATGGTGATGCACAGCAACGAGAGGAGGAGTGAATCTTCATACCCTTGAAGATCGCTAAGCGGAAGCGTTTATCAACGCGGTTGATGTAGTCGTATGTCTTCACGATCCGACCGATCCAAGTACCGAACGCACGGCACCTCCGAGTTCTGCACACGTTCAGCTTGATGACGTCCTCGCCTTCTCGATCCAGCAAGACGGGCGAAGTAGTAGATGAGTTCCGGCAGCACGACGACGTGGTGACGGTGTTGGTGAAGAACAATCTCCGCAGGGCTTCGCCTAAGCACTGCGGAAACTATGACGGAGGTGAACTAGAGGGGACGGGGTTGCCGGCACACGGCTTGGTGTTTCTTGATGTGTCTTTGGTGCTAGCCCTGCCCCTCTATTTATATGTTGAGCCTTGGGGTCGAAACTTGGAGTAAAAGCCTCCACAAAGTCGGTTTCACCCGAAAGGCAAGAGTCCTTCTCGGACTCCAGGGCCAGACGCCAGGGTTCCCGGCGTCTGGCCCCAGACGCCAGGGACCCTGGCGTCTGGCCCCTGGACTCCGCAAAACTTCCTTTTGCGCTTTCCAAAAACCTTGTGGGCTTTCCCCTTTGGCCCAAATAACGTGTTCTCGTTCCCAAACATTTCGGGAAACATCCGGAACCCCTTCCGGTGAATTCCGGAACTCTTCCGGAGATCAAACACTATTATCCCATATATCAAACTTTATCTCCAGACCATTCCGGAGTTCCTCGTCATGTCCATGATCTTATCCGTGACTCCGAACAACATTCGGTTACCAACATACATAACTCATATAATACTATATCGTCAACGAAACGTTTAAGCGTGCGGACCCTACGGGTTCGAGAACTATGTAGTCATGACCTAGAACTTGTTTCCGGTCAATAACCAATAGCGGGACCTGGATGCCCATATTGGCTCCTACATATTCTACGAAGATCTTTATCGGTCAAACCGCATAACAACATACGTTGTTCCCTTTGTCATCGGTATGTTACTTGCCCGAGATTTGATCGTCGGTATCCAATACCTAGTTCAATCTCGTTACCGGCAAGTCTCTTTACTCGTTACGTAATACATCATTCCGTAACTAACTCATTAGCTACATTGCTTGCAAGGCTTTATAGTGATGTGCATTACCGAGAGGGCCCAGAGATACCTCTCCGACAATCGGAGTGACAAAACCTAATCTCGAAATACGCCAACTCAACATGTACCTTCGGAGACACCTGTAGTACTCCTTTATAATCACCCAGTTACGTTGTGACGTTTGGTAGTACCCAAAGTGTTCCTCCGGTAAACGGGAGTTGCATAATTCTCATAGTTATAGGAACATGTATAAGTCATGAAGAAAGCAATAGCAATATACTAAACGATCAAGTGCTAGGATAACGGAATGGGTCATGTCAATCACATCATTCTCCTAATGATGTGATCCCATTAATCAAATGACAACACATGTCTATGGTTAGGAAACATAACCATCTTTGATTAATGAGCTAGTCAAGTAGAGGCATACTAGTGACTATATGTTTGTCTATGTATTCACAATGTATCATGTTTCCGGTTAATACAATTCTAGCATGAATAATAAACATTTATCACGATATGAGGAAATAAATAATAACTTTATTATTGCCTCTAGGGCATATTTCCTTCAGTCTCCCACTTGAACTAGAGTCAATAATCTAGATTACATAGTAATGATTCTAACACCCATGGAGTCTTGGTGCTGATCATGTTTTGCTCGTGAGAGTGGCTTAGTCAACGGGTCTGCAACATTCAGATCCGTATGTATCTTGCAAATCTCTATGTCTCCCACTTGGACTTGGTCCCGAATGGAATTGAAGCGTCTCTTGCTGTGCTTGGTCCTCTTGTGAAATCTGGATTCCTTTGCCAAGGCAATTGCACCAGTATTGTCACAGAAGATCTTCATTGGTCCCGATGCACTAGGTATGACACCTAGATCGGAAATGAACTCCTTCATCCAGACTCCTTCATTTGCTGCTTCCGAAGCAGCTATGTACTCCGCTTCACATGTAGATCCCGCCACGACGTTTTGTTTAGAACTGCACCAACTTACAGCTCCACCGTTTAATAAAAACACGTATCCGGTTTGCGATTTAGAATCGTCCGGATCAGTGTCAAAGCTTGCATCAACGTAACCATTTACGACTAGCTCTTTGTCACCTCCATATACGAGAAACATATCCTTAGTCCTTTTCAGGTATTTCAGGATGTTCTTGACCGCTGTCCAGTGATCCACTTCTGGATTACTTTGGTACCTTCCCGCCAAGCTTATTGCTAAGCATACGTCAGGTCTGGTACACAGCATTACATACATGATAGAGCCTATGGCTGAAGCATAGGGAACATCTTTCATTTTCTCTCTATCTTCTGCTGTGGTCGGGCATTGAGTTTGACTCAACTTCACACCTTGTAGTACGGGCAAGAACCCTTTCTTTGCCTGATCCATTTTGAACTTTTTCAAAATTTTATCAAGGTATGTGCTTTGTGAAAGTCCTATCAAGCGTCTTGATCTATCTCTATAGATCTTGATGCCCAATATGTAAGCAGCTTCACCGAGGTCTTTCATTGAAAAACTTTTATTCAAGTATCCCTTTATGCTATCCAAAAATTCTATATCATTTCCAATTAATAATATGTCATCTACATATAATATCAGAAATGCTACAGAGCTCCCACTCACTTTCTTGTAAATACAGACTTCTCCAAAAGTCTGTATAAAACCATATGCTTTGATCACACTATCAAAGCGTTTATTCCAACTCCGAGATGCTTGCACCAGTCCATAAATGGAACGCTGGAGCTTGCATACTTTGTTAGCACCTTTTGGATCAACAAAACCTTCTGGCTGTATCATATACAACTCTTCTTCCAGAAATCCATTCAAGAATGCAATTTTGACATCCATTTGCCAAATTTCATAATCATGAAATGCAGCAATAGCTAACGTGATTCGGACAGACTTAAGCATCGCTACGGGTGAGAAAGTCTCATCGTAGTCAACTCCTTGAACTTGTCGAAAACCTTTCGCAACAAGTCGAGCTTTATAGACAGTTACATTACCATCAGCGTCAGTCTTCTTCTTAAAGATCCATTTGTTCTCAATTGCTTGCCGATCATCGGCAAGTCAACCAAAGTCCATACTTTGTTTTCATACATGGATCCCATCTCAGATTTCATGGCCTCTAGCCATTTTGCGGAATCTGGGCTCATCATCGCTTCCTCATAGTTCGTAGGTTCATCATGGTCAAGCAACATGACTTCCAGAATTGGATTACCGTACCACTCTGGTGCAGATCTTACTCTGGTAGACCTACGAGGTTCAGTATAAACTTGATCTGAAGTTTCATGATCAATATCATTAGCTTCCTCACTAATAGTTGTCACAGGAACCGGTTCTTGTGATGAACTACTTTCCAATAAGGGAGTAGATACAGTTATCTCATCAAGTTCTACTTTCCTCCCACTCATTTCTTTCGAGAGAAACTCCTTCTCTAGAAAGGATCCGATTTTAGCAACGAAAATCTTGCCCTCGGATCTATGATAGAAGGTGTACCCAATAGTCTCTTTTGGGTATCCTATGAAGACACATTTCTCCGATTTGGGTTTGAGCTTATCTGGTTGAAGTTTCTTCACATAAGCATCACAGCCCCAAACTTTAAGAAACGACAACTTTGGTTTCTTGCCAAACCACAGTTCATAAGGCGTCGTCTCAACGGATTTTGATGGTGCCCTATTTAACGTGAATGCGGCCGTCTCTAAAGCATAACCCCAAAACGATAGCGGTAAATCAGTAAGAGACATCATAGATCGCACCATATCTAGTAAAGTACGATTACGACGTTCGGACACACCATTTCGTTGTGGTGTTCCGGGTGGCGTGAGTTGCGAAACTATTCCGCATTGTTTCAAGTCTAGACCAAACTTGTAACTCAAATATTCTCCTCCACGATCAGATCGTAGAAATTTTATTTTCTTGTTACGATGATTTTCCACTTCACTCTGAAATTCTTTGAACTTTTCAAATGTTTCAGACTTGTGTTTCATCAAGTAGATATACCCATATCTGCTCAAATCATCTGTGAAGGTGAGAAAATAACGATACCCACCGCGAGCCTCAACATTCATTGGACCACAAACATCAGTATGTATGATTTCCAACAAATCAGTATCTCGCTCCATAGTTCCGGAGAACGGCGTTTTAGTCATCTTGCCCATGAGGCACGGTTCGCAAGTACCAAGTGATTCATAATCAAGTGATTCCAAAAGCCCATCAGTATGGAGTTTCTTCATGCGCTTTACACCGATATGACCTAAACGGCAGTGCCACAAATAAGTTGCACTATCGTTATCAACTCTGCATCTTTTGGTTTCAACACTATGAATATGTGTATCACTACTATCGAGATTCAATAAAAATAGACCACTTTTCAAGGGTGCATGACCATAAAAGATATTACTCATATAAATAGAACAACCATTATTCTCTGATTTAAATGAATAACCATCTCGCATCAAACAAGATCCAGATATAATGTTCATGCTCAACGTTGGCACCAAATAACAATTATTTAGGTCTAAAACTAATCCCGATGGTAGATGTAGAGGTAGCATGCCGACCGCGATCACATCGACTTTGGAACCATTTCCCACGCGCATCGTCACCTCGTCCTTAGCCAATCTTTGCTTAACTCGTAGTCCCTGTTTCGAGTTGCAAATATTAGCAACAGAACCAGTATCAAATACCCAGGTGCTACTGCGAGCATTAGTAAGGTACACATCAATAACATGTATATCACATATACCTTTCTTCACTTTGCCATCCTTCTTATCCGCCAAATACTTGGGGCAGTTCCGCTTCCAGTGTCCAGTCTGCTTGCAGTAGAAGCATTCAGTTTCAGGTTTAGGTCCAGACGTGGGTTTCTTCTCTTGAGCAGCAACTTGCTTGTTGTTCTTTTTGAAGTTCCCCTTCTTCTTCCCTTTGCCCTTTTTCTTGAAACTGGTGGTCTTGTTAACCATCAACACTTGATGCTCCTTTTTGATTTCTACCTCCGCGGCTTTTAGCATTGCGAAGAGCTCGGGAATAGTCTTGTTCATCCCTTGCATATTATAGTTCATCACGAAGCTCTTGTAGCTTGGTGGCAGTGATTGAAGAATTCTGTCAATGACACTATCATCAGGAAGATTAACTCCCAGTTGAATCAAGTAATTATTATACCCAGACATTTTGAGTATATGTTCACTGACATAACTATTCTCCTCCATCTTGCAGCTATAGAACTTATTGGAGACTTCATATCTCTCAATCCGAGCATTTGCTTGAAATATTAACTTCAACTCCTGGAACATCTCATATGCTCCATGACATTCAAAACGTCGTTGAAGACCCGGTTCCAAGCCGTAAAGCATGGCACACTGAACTATCGAGTAGTCATCAGCTTTGCTCTGCCAGACGTTCTTAACGTCGTCAGTTGCATCAGCAGCAGGCCTGGCACCCAGCGGTGCTTCCAGGACGTAACTTTTCTGTGCAGCAATGAGGATAATCCTCAGGTTACGGACCCAGTCCATGTAATTGCTACCATCATCTTTCAACTTTGCTTTCTCAAGGAACGCATTAAAATTCAACGGAACAACAGCACGAGCCATCTATCTACAAACAAACATAGACAAACAAGATACTATCAGGTACTAAGTTCATGATAAATTTAAGTTCAATTAATCATATTACTTAAGAACTCCCACTTAGACAGACATCTCTCTAGTCATCTAAGTGATCACGTGATCCAAATCAACTAAACCATGTCCGATCATCACGTGAGATGGAGTAGTTTCAATGGTGAACATCACTATGTTGATCATATCTACTATATGATTCACGTTCGACCTTTCGGTCTCCGTGTTCCGAGGCCATATCTGTATATGCTAGGCTCGTCAAGTATGACCCGAGTATTCTGCGTGTGCAACTGTTTTGCACCCGTTGTATTTGAACGTAGAGCCTATCACACCCGATCATCACGTGGTGTCTCAGCACGAAGAACTTTCGCAACGGTGCATACTGAGGGAGAACACTTCTTGATTATTAGTGAGAGATCATCTTAAAATGCTACCGTCAATCAAAGCAAGATAAGATGCATAAAGGATAAACATTACATGCAATCAATATAAGTGATATGATATGGCCATCATCATCTTGTGCTTGTGATCTCCATCTTCGAAGCACCGTCGTGATTACCATCGTCACCGGCGCGACACCTTGATCTCCATCGTAGCATCGTTGTCGTTACGCCATATATTGCTTCTACGACTATCGCTACCGCTTAGAGATAAAGTAAAGCAATTACAGGGCGTTTGCATTTCATACAAGAAAGCGACAACCATATGGCTCCAGCCAGTTGCCGATAACTTCGGTTACAAAACATGATCATCTCATACAATAAAATATAGCATCACGTCTTGACCATATCACATTACAACATGCCCTGCAAAAACAAGTTAGACGTCCTCTACTTTGTTGTTGCAAATTTTACGTTGCTGCTACGGGCTTAGCAACAACCGTTCTTACCTACGCATCAAAACCACAACAATAGTTCGTCAAGTTAATGTTGTTTTAACCTTCGCAAGGACCGGGCGTAGCCACACTCGATTCAGCTAAAGTGAGAGAGACAGACACCCGCCAGTCACCTTTAAGCACGAGTGCTCGTAACGGTGAAACCAGTCTCGCGTAAGCGTACGCGTAATGTCGGTCCGGGCCGCTTCATCTCACAATACCGCTGAGCCAAAGTATGACATGCTGGTAAGCAGTATGACTTGTATCGCCCACAACTCACTTGTGTTCTACTCGTGCATATGACATCTACGCATAAAACCTAGGCTCTGATACCACTGTTGGGGAACGTAGTAATTTCAAAATTTTCCTACGCACACACAGGATCATGGTGATGCATAGCAACGAGAGGAGGAGTGTATCTTCATACCCTTGAAGATCGCTAAGCGGAAGCGTTTATCAACGCGGTTGATGTAGTCGTACGTCTTCACGATCCGACCGATCCAAGTACCGAACGCACGGCACCTCCGAGTTCTGCACACGTTCAGCTCGATGACGTCCTCGCCTTCTCGATCCAGCAAGACGGGCGAAGTAGTAGATGAGTTCCGGCAGCACGACGACGTGGTGACGGTGTTGGTGAAGAACAATCTCCGCAGGGCTTCGCCTAAGCACTGCAGAAACTATGACGGAAGGTGAACTAGAGGGGGCGGGGTTGCCGGCACATGGCTTGGTGTTTCTTGATGTGTCTTTGATGCTAGCCCTGCCCCTCTATTTATATGTTGAGCCTTGGGGTCGAAACTTGGAGTAAAAGCCTCCACAAAGTCGGTTTCACCCGAAAGGCAAGAGTCCTTCTCAAACTCCAGGGCCAGACGCCAGGGTTCCCGGCGTCTGGACCCAGACGCCAGGGACCCTGGCGTCTGGCCCCTGGACTCCGCAAAACTTCCTTTTGCGCTTTCCAAAAACCTTGTGGGCTTTCCCCTTTGGCCCAAATAACGTGTTCTCGTTCCCAAACATTTCGGGAAACATCCGGAACCCCTTCCGGTGAATTCCGGAACTCTTCCGGAGATCAAACACTATTATCCCATATATCAAAATTTATCTCCGGACCATTCCGGAGTTCCTCGTCATGTCCATGATCTTATCCGTGACTCCGAACAACATTCGGTTACCAACATACATAACTCATATAATACTATATCGTCAACGAAACGTTTAAGCGTGCGGACCCTACGGGTTCGAGAACTATGTAGTCATGACCTAGAACTTGTTTCCGGTCAATAACCAATAGCGGGACCTGGATGCCCATATTGGCTCCTACATATTCTACGAAGATCTTTATCGGTCAAACCGCATAACAACATATGTTGTTCCTTTTGTCATCGGTATGTTACTTGCCCGAGATTTGATCGTCGGTATCCAATACCTAGTTCAATCTCGTTACCGGCAAGTCTCTTTACTCGTTACGTAATACATCATTCCGTAACTAACTCATTAGCTACATTTCTTGCAAGGCTTTATAGTGATGTGCATTACCGAGAGGGCCCAGAGATACCTCTCCGACAATCGGAGTGACAAAACCTAATCTCGAAATACGCCAACTCAACATGTACCTTCGGAGACACCTGTAGTACTCCTTTATAATCACCCAGTTACGTTGTGACGTTTGGTAGTACCCAAAGTGTTCCTCCGGTAAACGGGAGTTGCATAATTCTCATAGTTACAGGAACATGTATAAGTCATGAAGAAAGCAATAGCAATATACTAAACGATCAAGTGCTAGGCTAACGGAATGGGTCATGTCAATCACATCATTCTCCTAATGATGTGATCCCATTAATCAAATGACAACACATGTCTATGGTTAGGAAACATAACCATCTTTGATTAATGAGCTAGTCAAGTAGAGGCATACTAGTGACTATATGTTTGTCTATGTATTCACACATGTATCATGTTTTCGGTTAATACAATTCTAGCATGAATAATAAACATTTATCATGATATGAGGAAATAAATAATAACTTTATTATTGCCTCTAGGGCATATTTCCTTCAGTTGAAACGTCTGTTCAAAAACAAAGAGCATGCCAAGTTGATGCGATGGCACAAAGAGGACCGTAAGAAAGACGGGAAGTTGAGAGCACCCCTTGCCTGGTCGCAGTGGAGAAAAATCAAGAGAAAGTGGGGGGACTTTGCAGGTGACGCAAGGAATGTATGGTTTGTTTTAAGCGCGGATGGCATTAATCCTTTTGGGGAGCAGAGTAGCAATCATAGCACCTGGCCCGTGACTCTATGTATCTATAACCTTCCTCCTTGGCTGTGCATGAAGCAGAAGTTCATTATGATGCTAGTTCTCATCCAAGGCCCTAAGTAACCCGACAACGACATTGATGTGTACCTAAGTCCATTAGTTGAAGAACTTTTATAGCTTTGGAATGGAAAAGATGTACGTGTGTGGGATGAACAAGACCAGCAGGAATTTGACCTACATGCGTTGCTGTTTGTAACCATCATTGATTGGCCTGCTCTCAGTAACCTTCAGGGCAGACAAACAAGGGATACCATGCATGTTGGATAGCGGTCGATGTGTGGAGTAATGGTAGTAGATGCAGGCAGGAGTCGGTCTACTAATCTTGGACGTGATTCCTATATAATGATCATTGCCTGGATATCGTCATGATTATTTGAAGTTCTATCAATTGCCCAACAGTATTTGTTTTCCCACCGTTTGTTATTTTTCTCGAGAGAAGCCACTAGTGAAACCTACGGCCCCTGGGTCTCTTCTTTAATATATTTTCCTTCGCGATCTATTTTATTTGCTTTTATTTTCAGTTCTATTAAACTAAAAATACAATAATACCTTGCTGCACTTTATTTTATTTTCGATCTATTTATCCTATCTATTACAACTTTATCACGTCTCCGCGCCAATTTCAGGCACCGTTACCCGAAAGGGATTGACAACCCCGTTAACACGTCGGGTTGCGAGTATTTGTTATTTGTGTGGAGGGGCTGTTTACGTTGTGTTGCGTGGTTCTCCTACTGGTTCGATAAGCTTGGTCTCATCACTGAGGGAAATACCTACCGTCGTTGTGCTGCATGATCCCTTCCTCTTTGAGGAAATACCGACGTAGTTCTAGCAGGCATCATTCCTCTCTGTTGCATTTTCTGTGCATTTCTACTTGCTATTGTGTTTATCTTCCAAAACAAAAAAAAACTTCATCTAGATCCTTCTTTTCTCAAATTTTAGTGTTATTTTCTCTGAGTTTCTAATTCATTGCAAATCCTTCAGAAAATTCCTTGAAAATCCTTGTGGAATTTCATTTGTAAGTGAGCTGAGTTGACAAAATTTCTTTGCTCCGCATTAAACTCGGTGTCACCGATTCACGCCTATCGGCCAAACCGAAGCGCAAGATCAACTTGAGCAACGGTTCATCAGTTCCACCAAAACGGACTACCTCAGTCCCACCGATGTGCACCTTTAGTGACTTTGCTATCTCGGAGTCACCGATTGAATTGGATCGGCGTAACCGACTTTACTGCTGAGAAAACTGTTTCTGTCATCTTATTGCATATTCCCTTCAGCTCCACTCAATGATTCTTTCTCTCTACCAGCATCTTAAGCTACATTCTACTTCGTCGTATCTCTCCAGGACCACACTCATTTGACCCATATTCCCGAAGATACCCTTCTTGGAAATTGATGTCAAAGGGGGACAGAGAGCACATCAAAGCTTATTTGAATACCAAGAGAGAGCACATCAAAGCTCTTCTAAGAAAGATGCATTTTCATAAGAGGGGAGAATTCACATGTCCTTAAGAGGGGAAGGATATGTCAGTCATTCATTTAATTTGCTCTAATCATAATATTTCTTTACTCTAATTTTATCACCCTATCTTCTCCCATTATTAGTGTTGGATCCAGGGGGAGAGAAAAGTTGAATTTAGGGGAGAAAAATCCCTGGAACTTATTTCAAATCCTTTCGGGACATGCTAATACTCATAGAAGTACTTACTCTTGCATGTCATCCTAGTCTTGGTACTCTTGTGGCTCTTGAAATTCTTTTTGCTTGAAGTTCTCTTGTGTTACTTAACCTTGTTTTCTCAAGATTGCTTCTCCAAGAGTTAGCTCAAGAACCACAAGGTAAGTATATGCATCACATTCCTGTGCATGATGATTTCTTGCTTTTGCACATATTGTTTGCAAGAGGGATTCATAAACTTGAAGGCACATCTCATATCACTTCTGTTACTCTGATGCATATGGCCAAGATGCATGTAGCTCAATGTTTACTCCATCATGTTGTGCATCCACATGTTCTTCAATTCCATCATTACATGCTTACACACATGTAGGGGAGCTTATATTGGTTACATGCTCTTCCAAAGATTTGAATTATTACTTATTCTTTCATCTACTAGAAGCTTCATTGTATGTTGTCATCAATTACCAAAAAGGGGGAGATTGAAAGCACAAGTGCTCCTTGGGTGATTTTGGTAATTAATGTCAACATATCTTGTTGGACTAATAGTTTTATCTAGTATATTTCATATGAGTTCAACAATGGAGTGGCAAGGACAAGAGGATGTGGACCCCATCGAAATGCTAAGGGCAAAGATTGGCAAGAGCTAAAGACTCTTCATTTATATTTAAGTGATCCAAGATCATATTGAGTCCATAGGAAAGCCAATACTATAGAAGGGGATGAGGTGTTCTTAATGGTCTACTTGCTTAAATGCTTAGTGCTATTGCTCCAAAACCCTCAGCCACTTTCTCCATCCAAATATGTCCAAAACCCAAATACCAACTCGGCCTCACCGATTCTTTCTACTCGGACCCACCAAGTTCATTTGACATAGCCACTACCAGAAACCTTAATAGTTCAGCCACACTGATACGGATCTCGGTCTCACCGAGATGGCCTTGCAAATTCGCTGTGACTTGTTGTAATTATTTTGGTCTCACCAAAATGTTGCAATCGGTCTCACCGAGTTTGCTTGGCAGATTCTCTGTTGCTTATTGCTTCACTTTGGTCCCGCCGAGTTGATGCAATCGGCACCACCGAGATGAAGTTTGCCCTAAGCCCTAGCACATTAGTCCCACCGAGTTGTTCCAGTCGGTCCCACCGAGGTTCCTAACGTTCATATTTTGGAACTGATCGGCGCCACCGAGTTTACATATTGGCACCACCGAGATGAATCAAAAGTGTGTAACGGTTGGATTTTGTGTGAAGGCTATATATACCCCTCCACCCCCTCTTCATTCATGGAGAAAGCCATCAGAACATGCCTACACTTCCATCATTCATTTTCTTAGAGAGAACCACCTACTCATGTGTTGAGATCAAGAGATTCCATTCCAACCATTTGAACCTTGATTTCTAGCCTTCCCCAAGTTGTTTTCCACTCAAACCCCTCTTGCACCATAGCCAAATCTGTGAGAGAGAGTTGAGTATTGGGGAGACTATCATTTGAAGCATAAGAGCAAGGAGTTCATCATTAACACACCGTCTATTACCTTTTGGAGAGTGGTGTCTCCTAGATTGGTTAGGTGTCTCTTGGGAGCCTCTGACATGTTGTAGAGTTGAACCAAGAAGTTTGTAAGGGCAAGGAGATCGCCTACTTCGTGAAGATCTACCCTAGTGAGGCAAGTCCTTCGTGGGCAAGATGGCCATGTTGGGATAGACAAGGTTGCTTCTTCGTGGACCCTTCATGGGTGGAGTCCTCTGTGGACCCTTCATGGGTTAAAGTCTCCATCAACGTGGATGTACGATAGCACCACCTATCGGAACAACGCCAAAAATTCTCTGCATCCCCCTTGCGTTTGCACACTCCAATCCTATCCCTTTACATTCTTGCAATTTGCATGCTTTACTCTTTCCGCTGCTCGTACTCTTCATATGCTTGCTTGAAATGTATTGTGAATGCTTTAACATGTGCTAAACTCAACCTTAACTTGTAGAAATTTAAATCTGCCAACTTTTCTTGCTGAGGGTCTAATCACCCCCCCTAGACCCCTCTTCTCGATCCTTTCAGAAACATCGGTAGTTGTGCCCCAAGCTCTAACAATTTTCATTATTGTTCCTCATCCAAAACATTGCGTTGTTGTTTGGTCCTCTCGCCCACTGTTCTACCGCAGGACCTTCATGTCCACGCTCCAGCTCCTCCCTCCTGTCCTCACTCCAACCAATAGCATCGATAGCAATATTTGCTTTCACAATGTTCTGATCCACATGATAAGCCACGTACTCACTCTTCCGGTACTAAAAGTTGCAGCCACACTATCAAATTTGAAAGAAAGGAATGAGAAGAAATGCATCTGAGCGGCCATCTCTGCAAAAAAAACAAGGTACAAGAGCACTTACACCAATAGTTGCTGCATTTGTAGAACACCCAACCATCATGGTTGTCAGTGCCGAAGACGTAACGCTTCACCGTCACTCCGGACAACAGACTAGGGGGTGAAGGGACCGCGGCGGCCCTGAGCAGAGAGGGACATCTCGAAGACATGGTGCAAAAGAAACGCTGTCCAACGGTGGCTGTCCGCATGATCTAGGAACGAACATGGCGAAGGCGGGGCGGAGAGTGGAGAGATCTAGGGTTCATCACAATGGTGTAGTGGGGAATTTGGGAACGAAGCGGACAAAAGAGGGTGAAGTAATGTGGCAATTGTGCAAAAAAAACATGTAGATGGCAAACTAACACCTATCTCCTACATGGACAAGTGGACCTGTGAAAAGGCGTCACGAGGGCAAAATAAGAGCGAAAAAACTAGAGAGCAAAATACAAGCGAAAAACCCAGCCAGTTACAAAATGAGTCCGTTCAAGGAAGTATAATTACTGTAATGAGTCAATCTTAGAATACAATGACCAAAGTGACCATGATGAACAAGTTTAGTGATCCAAAGTGCATATTACTCTAGTTTTTTGTAACCGAGACTATTATGCAGACAAAAATGTATAGAAAACGTGCTCAGAGATAATGACTACTAGGCAACACATAATACATCCCTATTTTCTATTTTAGAAGTGCATCACTAACTTGTTGAGCCATACATTTTACAATAGTGTTCGGTTCATCTAATGTATTGTTTCCTTTCGATACAGCTAAAACTACAGATTTGTTTCATCGTCCCTCTATCTCAGTAAAAGTTAAACTGTTCACAGATGTCTAGACATCTGTTCTGATTTGATTCATTGCAGCAGTTTGTCTCGCAAAGTAGGCGGGGTGATTGGGGGATGTAAGTGTGGTGCTCCCGTTCTCTAGGGCAAACACAACAAATGACATGAGCGGCCTATCATCGGGGTTCTCCTAGACACACGAGAGTGCTACATGGACACAAAGTAGAACTTCATGTGGTGAAGTATCTAAGATAGATGAGTCCGGCAGCTAATTGGTCCTAGCTTCCTTCCTCATATTCCATGACTGAAACAACCAAAAACATCGTATCAGTATTAATTTTGTGTATCCAATAAAAAGTGCTTCGGTATCTAATCCACTTTTCAAAATGAAACTGACAGAAGTCATGTGTACTCACATAAACTGTTAGGCTAGGGAATCCCATGGCTTGACTAATGGACTTTATCCTTATACTAGTTACAACCTCTAGCAGTAACACGCCAAAATTGTAGACGTCAGACTTGGTAGAGAAGGCACCTTCTATTGCATACTCAGGAGCCATGTAACCACTGGTTGATCATTTTAATTATATCAGAGGTGCATAATGGGAGTGAATTTATTGAAAAAAATGGATACTCACTATGTTCCAACAACGTGTTGGGTATTCACACTTTCCAGGTTATCGCCAAAGATCCTCGCCATACCAAAATCCGCTATCTTGGGTTTAAAATATGCATCTAACAAAACATTTCCAGCTTTGAGATCTCTATGAATTATGGTGAACCTTGAATCTTCGTGAAGATATCGAAGTCCCTTTACAATCCCTTTGATTATGCGAAACCGTGTCGCCCAATCCAACAAAAAATTTCTAGAATCATCTGAAAAAAGAAACAAATGTAAGAAAAAAGATCAAGCTATCTTAGAAATCATGGTTTGTTATTATAATATGCACCAAAAAGGGTAACATCTAAGCTCTTATTTGGAAGATACTCGTATATCAGGAGCTTTTCATCTCCCTCGCTGCAGCATCCAAGAAGTCAAACCAAGTTTCTATGTTGCAATTTGGCAATTAGAATTACTTCATTCCGAAATTCTTTTGTTCCTTGTCGAGATCCTGTACTTAGCCTCTTGATTGCAACTTCTTGGCCACCTAACATTCCCTACAGAAACATAATGAAAATTTTAGATTTGACTCTAGAATATGAAAAAAAATAGCCCTCTTCCTTAGAACTAATACTAGGAAAGAACATATTTAATGAGTTACCTTGTATACTGTACCAAAGCCTCCTCGTCCAATCATGCATGTTTCAGAGAAATTGTGGGTTGTAAGGGCAGTTTCTTCTTATCTTACAAATGGAAATTCTTGGTCATGGAGAGGGTTTTGTTTTTCAAATTCATCGGAGATAGTCATATCTTCCAATCTTATCTTCTTTCGCTTCGTCCCTTTCTTGTTCTTGCCTGCTCCTACAATGTCAAAAGTGACTTCATCTCTAACGAGAACATCACAAAAATAAGATATAATAAAGTTATATTTGACCCCTACGACTATTAGATTTTTTGTATAGTGTTCCCTAATTTATGAACTCATGGAACTAAAGGAAATAACCCACGAGGCACATCTATCACCCAGCCACCCACTCCCCTTGAAACACAACCCTCAGTCCATAGCAGTGCCACTAGATGTTGCTCTGTTTCTCAGCCCCATGATAACAAGTGTCTCTATTGTTGCAATTGCATGAATAAGAAAAGCGGCACGAAGGGAATGTGGTTTGTCTAACATGTAGTGGAATCCACTTTATCCATCACTAGTTTACATGTTATCGTTACATCACCACAAATAGTAGCTAAATCATGCTCTAAACCGTCTACAAAATTATTTAATCTAGTTTCCATTCACGTGTTTTAGAGGATTTTGTAATCTAAGGGCACATTGCGGTAGTAGACGATGTAGTCAAGTTTAGGCGGTGGCGCATACTCTCTCATAAAGCGGTTGATATAACCTTCTACTGAACAGAGTTAACTAAACGTACCTTTGAATTTTAACCATGCAAGGGATATGCATATGAGTACTAGAACACCAGGGCCTACAACTGGAAGCACAATCCTCACTACATTGCTCTTTATTATTTTACCTGTGCAACAAATTCATATACAAGAAAAATGGTTTTATTATTTCTTGATTGAATGAGAAATAACATTTTCTAAGTCATGGCGAACAACCATCAAACTTTCAGATATTTGTGCAACTACCAGAGGGATGAAAAAATCTTGATCCAATGGCTATTGTATTGACCAGGAAATAACTATTTCTAGTGACTAAGCGATGGACCCAGATGAGTGATAGAACTAGAAACATGTTACTGAAAACAAAACAACCGGTAGAAAGAGGGAGAAATGACAAAACCAATAAAGATTGAGAAATTGAGATCTAATACCTTTTATTGCATCCATGCCTGCACGTGGAAAAAAATTCTATGAGACTGGG
>NC_041389.1:549065904-549068870 GCF_002162155.2 Triticum dicoccoides
GTGAATGCCACATGTCATCCATCAGGGCAGGTCTCACCTGATTTATATGAGACCTGGTCTCATATAATTTTTTTCCCCTGCACGTCGAAGATAGAGTGTCTTGCCGCTGACCTCCCCCACCTTTCCGGTGTCTAATAACTCCCCAGACCACACCAAGCACCTCGTCACACGTCCTCCAAAGATGTTGCTGCTCAGGTTAGCGAATGCTTATGCCACAAAGGAGCAATTGCGCCTACACTCCGCCGCGCACTCCTCATACTTACTCCTACCTCCACCAAGAAACAAAAACCTGCAGGCGACTTCATCCCTGGCAAGGCCACGAAGCCGTCACTGCACCCTTGCAGTGCCTCCTTCCGTCGGCACCCCGCCGAAAATTTGCCGCTGGTCCACTCCTCCATGCTACTCGGCTCGAAGCCATCGAGGCACTTGCATGTTGGAATGGTGGGTGCCGTGGCCGTCTCGTCACAGTAGCCATATGGGCCGCAGTAACTGTAACGGTTGCATTCAGCTGTTGGAAACTTCCAAACGACAACCCATGCTGATGACCAACTGCTCCAGCTTTGGATCTGCAACTCGCCATAGTAGGTTAGCACAATCATGGTGAGTAGGGCTCCATGGGAGAGGCTATAACTGATGTATGTCTCATCATCATTGTTGACAAAGTCTATGTAGATGATAAGATCGCTGATATTTGTGGCCCCAAGCAATAGTTTTTGGCTTAGATACCCTGTCCAGGGGGCAGCACGAGATACCGAGTGCTCGCCGTCCCATAGGAATACTTGGAGCGACCTGTTTGTCTCGCTGCCATACGAGAAGCGCCCCCGCGAGGTATTGTTGAGGCCTTTCCAGGATACCAGGTGCTCGATGATGGAATGCATCCTGTGGTTTATGCCGAGCTTCATGCCAGGAAGGAACGTGTCCGTGCGGTGGTCGAAACTCTGCCACAACATGATGCCGTTTGATGATCAGATGATGAGGTTACCGGTGTTCAGGAGCACCGCCGTCGGGGTAGATGAGACCGGAGCAGTGGCCACGTTGGTTGTCGTCCAAATGATGTGCCGGCCGCTATCACCATCGGGGAGAACCAGATTAGAGTTGTTGGTGAGGGAGAGCTTCGCTGCTGAGGAACTTGTGTTGGTGGCTGGGGTCTCGCGGTTGGCGACCCACACGACGGTGAGCTCCGGGATGCCATTGTACCATATGCCTAGGTACAGGATGGTCGGAGTGGAGTTGGAGGGGTTAAAGAAGCCCAAGGAGAATCCACCATCATCGGAAACGATGGTGCTGCCCGGGGACAGTGGCGTAGCCAGCCCAATACGCCAGGGTGGTCTATTAATAGAAATATTTACACGAGTTTATTTATTCTCAAAGAAATGTTTTTTAACACACTATATACATGCTATGGAAAAATTCCAGGGTGGTCCATGGACCACCCTGGCCACCCCCTAGCTACGCCACTGCCCGAGGAGAGCACCCTGCCGGGCACAAGCCTGTCATCGGATGCGCCAAACGGCGGGAAAAGAAGGATTATAACCGCGGTGCAGCTGGTAAGGGCCGACCAATCCATCGATCAGTCAGGCTAAGATATAAGGATAGTAATTAAGGTCCAGAAGCAAGCGATGTTTTGACCAACGCAGCATCCACGAATGTTTGACGCGTAAGCTGATGATTGTATAATGCAATGTTCTTGGAATTCTGGTAGCTGTCCATGTCGGAGTTGGGATGCCAGCGTCACTGCTGACTGGCCAGGCTAGTGACTGAAACATTAAGTTATACACGGATAGCTTTTGTCTATCAACACTTCATTCGGGACTTGTTCTTATGCAAATGGAGCAGTTACAGTATATATATACAAAGTGATCTTTGCGATATTTTATACAGGTGACGTGTCAGCCTATACTATGCCATGGACCTAATTACATATCAATCTCTTTTGAAAAATCCCGGCAGATGTTATCATGGTGAGAGATCAGTCGTGGAACATGACAAAAGCAAATGAACGCTGTGATATGTCTGAAGAACAAACAAATTGGCAGTTAATCCTGACGCTTTTCAGGTAAATAAAAACGTGCATGGTCGCATGACTTTCCCTCACCTTCCGCGAGCGACGGGGAGGTAGCCCTAGCCTCCACCTGACCTCCTCCCGCCCCTTCCCTCCTCCGTCCTCGCCGCCACCAGGGGCTAGGCCGGGCAAAGCCCGGTCCGTCCGGCGGTGGCAAGGACCTCTCACACCTTTGCCTGGTGGATGTGGGCGTGGGCAGGCGTCATCTGTCGGGTGCAACAGTAGCGGTGTACCCTCGTGGTGGCGACGGCTCGGCGGGCAACATGGGGATGGTGGTGGTTTGTGGCCGGGGAGGCAGCAAGCTCTGCTTCTTGGGCAGCGTGGGCTGCGATGGCTTGGTCCGAGAGATGTTATCATGCTGAGATCAATCGTGAAACATTACAAAAACAAATAGGCAGCTAATCTTTTTTTAGGGGAATAGGCAGCTAATCTTAATGCTCTTCAGGTAAATAAAAACGTCCCACGTGGGTGAAATCCCAGAGAAATCCTTCTCCCTCCTCCGCGTCCATTCCTCTTCCATCTCTATCGTGCCGCGGCTGCCTGGCTGGGTGGCTAGTTCACTTCTGCATATTCGATCTGTCCCACTGCCGACTAGGCCGGAAATGTGGGCTCCTTTCTGCCTAACGCTTACATCGTCAAATCAGGCCAGAAGCTGCAGATTCACATCAGTAAAATGCTTGTCATATTATTTAAAAGAAAGTGCTTGTCATACACTAAATGTCATGCTCTAACTTTGTCCGCGCGCACAGCACTTACTGAAGATTAGAGTCATGAAAAGTGAACGTTAACAAAATCACCAAAGAAGTGTTAGGGTCGAGGAAATGCACCTCCAGATGAAACAATAATCTACCTTTAAGAAGACACATGGATCATCAGACCGGAGGTTCATGGGCGGAGCAAGGAT
>NC_041389.1:549069000-549100693 GCF_002162155.2 Triticum dicoccoides
AAGGAAAAGAAACAGAGAAAACAAATATATTGTTGTCCTAAACTTCTTTTTGGCGAGCAGGTGCTCATTTGTTGGATTAGGATTGGGTGCTATTTCCACCATAGCTGTTCGTTGATTGAGCTAGAAACTTAGAGTCGGCTGTAAGCTTAACCAACTCTGTCGTAGAAAGTACAAACTGTTTTCTGCTTCATCACTACACATGCACAATTTATGATAAAATAAATCTGAATTTAAGCACCGGTGCATCATGCTACATACAAATTAGCGAGGATATAATAAAATTGTCACTCACGTGGTAATTCCATCTAAATCAAGAAAGTTTGTAATATGTATTCTAGAAAAAAAAATTAGTACTATCTCTATAAATTAATATAAGATGTTTTAGGTCACTAAAATAGTAGTGACCTAAAACGTCTTATATTAGTTTACAGTGGCAGTAGTATAGAAATTGACCTGAAAATATGCATATCAGTATTGTACAATAAACATCAGTGATGAAGGGACTAACCGCACAACCCCTTGTGCCGATGTGCATCGTCACACGGTGCTGCCTGAAAACACCGACATTAATCAGTTTAGATTGCAGTCTTGCTCCTTTACGAACTGCCCTAGCGCAGCAATGGCACCGTCGTGTGGGGAAAGATGGATAGAAGATCGGAAACCACATCCAACTTCCAGGATTTGACGAGCAGACATGTTCACTAGTGGGCTGAATGAACAAGTACATGGTTTTCTCTCTTCAAGGCAAACATAAATGTACATTCTAATAAGAGGGAAAACAACTCCCTACCTAATTAATCCATTGCGTCCTTTTGCTGTTATGTTGTCAGTTTGAAAGTTCATGATATTATCTCAGTATTTATTTTCTTTCCACATCAACAAGGCAACAAAATGAAATACAATAAAAATTGCAAGATGATGACTTCCAAACAGCTGAAGCGACATGTAAAACAATTGGAGGATGTTTCACTAGGAAAGGTGCTGCGACATGTCTAAACAAAATAATAGTTATTTCATCTCCCCTCAATCTCAGTGAGAGTAAAACTGGTCCTGGAGTTCTGGATATCATCTCTAATTTGCTCCATTTCTGCACTTCGTCGCGTAAAGTAGGCAGGGCAAGTGGGGGGTGGAAGTGTGGTGCTTCCGTTTTCTAGGATGAACACAACGGACGACATGAGTGGCCTGTCATCTGGATTCTCCTGGACACACAGGAGTGCGACATGGATGCAAATCAAAACTTCATCCAGTGAACAAGTATCCATGGTATATGAGTCCACCAGTTCCTCTGTCTTCCCTTCCCTCCACATATTCCATGACTGAAACAAGGAAAAGTATCAAAAAAAACTTCAAAAACTTGATCTGTTTCTAAATTTGGAACTTCATAGAAGTGTTGTGGGCACTTACATACACAATGAGGCTAGGGAAGCCCATGATGTGACTACTGGAGCTTCTTTTTATACCAGTCACAACCTCAAGTACTAGCACACCAAAGCTGTAGACGTCGGACTTGGTGGAGAAGACACCTTCCATTGCATATTCTGGGGCCATGTATCCACTGTGTGGCCATTGCATTCACATGAGTAGAGCTTGATTGAAAGTTTACATTGTCTATATAAGCTGAAAAGGTTACTCACTATGTTCCCACAACACGTTGGGTGCTTGCATTTTGTTGGTTATCGCCAAAGATCCTTGCCATACCAAAGTCTGCTATCTTGGGTTTCATCTCTACATCTAGCAAAACATTTCCGGCTTTGAGATCCCTATGAATTATAGTTAGTCTTGAATCTTGGTGGAGATACAAAAGTCCCCTTGCAACCCCTTTGATTATATTAAACCGTGTTGTCCAGTCCAGCATCAATCTTCTTGAATCATCTGCACAACAAAACAAATGGAACTAACTTGTTTTTGGTTGCTTCAGGAAATTTTGGGTTATTACTAGAATATGTACCAAAAAGGGTAGCATCTAAGCTTTTGTTCGGAAGATACTCATAGATCAACAACTTTTCATCTCCATCTCCACAACATCCAAGAAGCCGAACCAAGTTTCTGTGTTGCAATTTAGCAATCAGAATTACTTCGTTCCTGAATTCCTTTGTTCCTTGCTGAGAGTCACTACTTAGCCTCTTGACAGCAACTTCTTGTCCACCTAATAATCCCTAGAGGGTTCAAGGGGAAACTTAGACTCCGTTTATATGAACAATTCAATTCTACTGATTTTAAAATGAATGGTGGCAATTTACCAAATGATCAGGTTACCTTGTAGACCTTGCCAAATCCTCCCTGTCCAATCATACATGTCTCGGAGAAATTGTTCGTTGCTAGAGAAATTTCGTCAAAACTTACAAATGGAAATTCATGGGCATGTGGTGGGTTTCCTTCCCCAAGTTCATAAGAGGTACTCATACTATCAAATGTTGCCTTCTTGTGTTTTCTCCATTTTTTCTTGCCTGCTTGAAAATGTAATAATTATTTCTCGTATGATGAGTGTATGATTGACATAAAATGCAAATGTTATATTGCACTGCTGGACTATTCATGTATGTCTACTATTATCTTCTATACTAACAAACCAAAGCAAATAACCCAATAGGCGCTTATGAAACAGTGCTCACTGAAGCATGAAAGTGTTCATGGATCATGATATGTACCGGCCTTTGGGAGAGCTGCCACTAATAAGGAAAGCAGTATTTCATATCTTCAATGGTAAAGAAGAAAGCATATCATACAATAGAATACTCCCTCTGTTCCAAAATAATTGAAATTCTATCGTTGTTCTAAGTCAAACTTGTTTAAGTTTGGCCAACTTTATAAGAAAATGTGTCAAGATCTACAATACCAAATACACATAGTATGAAAATACATTTTACAAAGAATCTCATGAGACTAATTTGGTGTTATAGATGTTAATATATTCTCCTACAGACTTGGTCAAATTTTGACAAACCTAGGACTTCAACTGTTTTTGAATGAATAGCTCAATTATTTTTACACCGTGGAAGATGGTAGACGTGACAAAATGGTGGTCCCTAAGGTTTAAAATGTACCTTTGAATTTTAGCCATGCCACGAAAATGCATAGGAATACCACAGCTCCAGTTCCTAAAATTGCCATCATAATTATAGTTGCAGTACTCTTTCTCCTTTTACCTGTGAATTGCATAGATGCCATTAAAAAGGCAAACGACTGATGTAATCATGAAAGTGTGTTAGTAAAGACAAGATAACAAGAAAGAGGGGGGAAATTTGGTACCAGCTGCTACATCTAAGCCTGCAAGGCGGAGATATAGCGTGGCGCTGCCAAGCCCTTCGGCGAACCTCCCGGTGTCAATCAACTCCCCCGCCCATACTAAGCACCTTGTCACGTCTCCTCCAGACCTGCCGCTGCTCAGGTTGGAGTATGCGTACGCCACACAGGAGCAGTTGTTCCTGCACTCCGCCGCACACTCCTCCATTGTGCTCATGTTTCCTCCAGCAAACATGAACTTGTCTGGCGCCTTCATCTCCGTCAAGGCCAAGAAGTTGTCACTGCATCCGTGCAATGCCTCCTTTCGTCGGCACCCTGCCGAGAACCTACCAGCTGCCCATTCATCCGTGCTTGCTGGCTCGAAACCGTCAAGGCACTTGCACATCGGCATGGGCATCGCTGTCTGGTCACAATAGCCATACGGACCACAGAAGCCATACCGGTTGCATTCAGGGGATGGCCAATTGGCAAGGATAACCCATGACGAGGAGCTGGTGCTCCAGCTCTGGAGCTGGTAATCTCCAGTGTAAGTCACCACATACCTTGTGTGTGGGGCACCGGCAGAGACAGTGTAAGTGGTGTAGATCTCCTCGTCATTGTCGACAATGGCCATGTAGATGATGACCGCTGTGCTGCCGTTAACCTTCCGGTATTGGTGCTCGCCTTTTACCAAGTATCCGGTCCAAGGGCTGGTGCGGCCCACCGGGCGCGTCCCATCCCAGAGGAATAACTGAAGGAGCGTGTCCGGGTCACCTCCGTAGGAGAAGCGCCCGAGCGATGGGTCCTCGGTCCCCTTCCAGGACACCAGACGGATGCCGATGCCACGGGTGGCATACCTGATCCGTATCTTCATTTCAGGGAGGAACGTATCAGTGACGTGGTCAAAGCTCTGCCACAACGTGGTGCCATTCGGAGACCGAACGACGAGATTGCCGGTGTTCTCAAGCACCGCTGCTGCTGCAATGGAGCTTGAGGCAGTGGCCACATCAGTCGTCCAAATGGCACGGCCGCTGCTAGCATCAGAGAGAACAAGGTTGGAGCTGTTGGTGAGGGAGAGTGTCGGCGCAGAAGAAGTGTTGTTGATGACCGATGTCTCCCTGTTAGCGACCCACACGACGGTGAGCTCTGGTATGCCGTTGTACCATATGCCCAAGTATAGGCTGGCCGGAGTGGAGTTGGAGGGGCTGAAGAAGCCCAAGGCGAAGGTACCGTCATCGGAGACGATGGTGGTGCCAGGGAAGAGCCGCTCACCGGGGACAAGCCGGTCGTCGGACGCCCGTAACGGCAGGAAGAGAATGATCAGGGCTGCAGTGTAGCAGGTGAGAGCCGGCCAATCCATGGATCGATCAGGCCGCAGTCTTCTGCAGTACGTACGTGCTCTGGCAAGGAGAATGTACTAATGTTACCTTGTTCAGTACTTCTGGTGCTGATGCTGACATGCTCTTAATTAAAGTGCAAAGTCTGGATCGATGCTTGGTCTTTACAAGCAACAAAGGATTAGTGTTAATTTCTTGACAAATTGGTGACCGGATCCAGCACTCACGTCAGGTTGATAATGAAAGGGGTGACTTGGAAATGCAAAGCTTTGAATTCTGGTTCGAGTTGAGAGTGTCTTGAAGTTGAAATTTCATCTGTCCACGTCAGAGTGGCTTACGACCTTAGAATGGCAACGACCGCTGGTGTGAACTCAGCTAGTCAAACCACGGCGCACAGTATGAATCCAAACACCGTTTTTGAAAGGGTTTTACTATTCCTAAGGCGACTGAACACTCACAATGTTCGGTCAAACGCCCGATTCGTGCAATTGGAAAAAGAAAAGGAAAATTTTGATCCAAGGGCTACCAACAGTTGACCGAGGATTAACTGTTTCCAAGTCGACTTGGACACTCATAAAGGAAATTAGTTTTACCGCCACGTGCTTCAAAAGACCATGGCGAAGGCGCCAATTATCATCTGAAAAAATCGTTGGTGGTTGGTCGGGCACACACAACGACAGCACGAGTAGGAGAATGAATAACAGGGTGACAACAGGGTGACAGTGACAAAAATGTCATGACAACTTCATGGGGCCATTTTAGACATGGTCAGTGTTAACATTATACCTGAGGGTTTCCCGCATCATTTGTATGATAATATTGTTATTGGTGATACACACATGAATTGTGGTTGATAAATTATTGTTAGGGAAGTAGGGTGGTGTTGAAGAGCATATGGAAAGATTTAATGTTAGAAATGTATGACACAACTTGTGGAAGAACATGAATGTTCGAGAGTACATGGAAAAAAAATTGCATCCATCTACAGAATGATTCGCGTCAGTCATGTGTATTGGAATGTCTTGTTCTAGTCCATGTAATATTAATAAATATCTTGACTGAGTGTTCTACCTTGCACAATTAACCAAATATCATAATAAAAGTATGACGTCGATCATTGAACCAATCAATCGTCAGGGCATCCTAGAAGTTACTTGCCCTAGAAGTCTACATAACCACTTTGTACCATTAATTAAGGTTGGGTGCACGCCCAATCTTTGAAGGAGATCACCAACTAATCACGAGAGCATTGCCTAAAACTGGCCTTAAACGCGAGAATGTGTTGATCCACATGATGTGATGGTTCCAAAGGGCAAGTGTGTTCCATCCGAGACAACCGTTGTGCGGTTGGCACCCAAAGACAACCAACTGCCACGTCTCAGCGTAATATATAAACCTGGCCTACATGTTCCTTTTAAAGAAGAAGGGAACCAGCGAACGAGGAAGGCATCGCCACACGTAACAACACCGATCCTGACCTTTATGATCGGGATGAATGCGTCGGTCAGGTGGTTAAAGTTTTTCCACAACGTGGTGTCATTTGGCCATCAGGCAATAAGGTTCTCTGTGTTTCTGAGGACAGTCGCCGCACCAATCAGTCCAGGAGTGAACAACGTTTCGATGAACTGCCATGACAACTTCACCAGACTACTCCAGATATTTGGGCAGACGAGTTGGATGGAAGTCTGGTCCAATTACCCATTTACCATGTGTTTGTGGGTGTCATCTTATGCCTGGTTAAGTGGGCAAGGGTGACCATTGAGCCCTAAATTAGCACGGCCATTTGGCCCCAGGAACACTTCCCATGTATTTGTTTTGCACGATATAATTATACTTCTATGTCAGTTTATCTTTTTAAAAATTGACTATGTGGCTATTCTTGATTAATCTCGGAGATTTTCTCAATTTTGCTTGATTGGAATGGAAAGTACGGTTGTTCTGTTGTTGCTAAGTTGTCGTGCAAAGTGTTACGATGCTGGTGATGTGGGCATGCCCACTAGCAATGGGTATGGGTGACATTTTTGTGCCTGTCATGGGCCACGGCCAGGGCCATGGGCATGTCTTACCTGTGCGGGCACAAGCATAAGACCCGATGCATTATTGCTGATCCATGCGTAAACTGTGGGTGATAAATTGTTTTTAGGGAGTTGAAAGAGAACGAAAGGGTTAAAATGCTAGAAATATAGCTTGTTCCAACTGCATATCAAGAGTGTTAGCGGAAGTAGATGAAAATTTAAGACAAGATGGAAATTGTGGGGTGAATGAAAAAAATATTCTGAAACAAAGGGAAAATTCATCGAAACTCCTAAAATACGGGTGTTTGTGTAAAAAAAAGTCAGAATCTGCATGTAGCACTACACTAGCTTGAAGTAAAATTGACCCTATGATTTACATTTTTTACCCAGAAACTGTTTCAGAAATAATGTTAATTCTAGCTCTAGTTGTTCTATTTTGTAGCTGTGAGGCAAGAAACAGTTCTGGAGTACACAAACTTGAGAACCCCTGCATAGTATTCAAATTTCCCCATACTAGAAAGCCATAACTGATTAATCAGAACAAGAATAATAAGAAATACCATATTGACAAGAAAAATCGAGTGACTGTACAGATGCATGTACAAGTATATATTATTATGCAACTAAGTATAAGCTTCTCATGTTCAACCGATCATGCTATAAATGAAAATGCAGGAGTGAGAAAACAAATTATGGAACTAAACAAGCAAGAATGAAATTACCCTACAACTCATGAAAAGGAAACAAATATAATTCATCAAACGTTGCCATGAAAATAGAAGAAACTAGTATTCTCAAATGATTTGTAGTGTGGTGCAGGAGCATTACAGTAGGATGAGCATGGCCATGTCATCATGTACCAGGCACAAGGGACAAAACAGTATTTGTCCAGCCCCTTTCCTCCAAATTACTGAGGCATTTATCTTGCATTCTCTGGCACTAGAACATATAGAGTATGCTGACTTCACCGAACCAAAAGTATATGGATAGGGGCGGAAAAAGAGGTGGGATTCACCGTGTTTCTAGGGTTGTCACTAACATTATAGGGATAAGATGTCATATAGAGAATCTGCTAGAGTGAGTTTTCCTCCCATTTTGACGGTTTTTAGGCATAGGGATCCATATAGGGTTATGCAAGAAAAAAAGTGTGAGACTGGGAGTGGGGAATAATGGCATACCTTCATGTAAGAAAAGGCCGGGGATGATCCTCCTTTTCTAAAAAAAATTGAAAGAAAACCTTGTAAATGTACTTGCAGTCTTGTATGGACAGCAGGCATGGATTGAACATGAATGGTTCCACTGAAAATCATGATAGAAAATCCAAATCTGGGAAAAGCAAAGCCTTTCTCGGTCGTTACAAGGCAGAGCAGCCCAAGTGGGTGGGTGACCCGGAAAGATGAGCTGGACTACAGAGCCTGCATTCCTTTAAAAGACGGAAAGTTTGCGAAACAGCGAGAGATCCATTGGTAAGCAAAATAGTGATATATTCTTGTTCAGGTCAAGTTATCCTTCCGCACACCACGGAACCGCAGAACCGTCGGTGCTATAGCTGCCCTGCCACGAAGCCTCGGCATTTTGTCGAACAGCTTCTGGGCTATACCACAAGCCTGCCGCCGCTGCTGGTTAGAATTGATACGAGGCTGTTCCTCCCTCGAGGATAGCGACATATTCTCAGTTGGATCAAGTTATCCTTCCGCAGACTACCAAACCGTAGAACTCTCGGTGCTATAGATAACCAACTCTGCCACGAGGCCTCGGCATTTCGTCGAACAGCTGGCGGGCAATACCACCAGCCCGCCGCTGCGGGCCAGAGCTGACACGAGGCTGCTCCTCCCACAGTCTCCGTGCCGCTGGACGACCCGCGAGGGCTGCCGCGTCATTTGCTGATGCCCGGAGGAAGCACGGGAGGGAGTGGAGTGGAGGTAGGGGGCGACGGAGCAGGCGAGGAACGGCTGCGAAGCCGTCGGAGGAGAGCGTGGGCGAGGAGCGAGCCTTTTTTTTCATGAGCCACGGGCCGGCATGAACTGTTACGTGGGCAGGCAGATTCTTTCCGGCCATTTATGGGCCGCTTCGTCTCTCGTCCTGGAACCGCTTCGTTCCCAGCCCATCACAAAAGCAAAGCAAGTGACCAGGCCAGCGGTGATTCCTACTGCCGGCGGCCCGGCACCCCTCTCTTCTCACCCTGGAGTAATAAAAGCTAGAAAAAAATGGAGTTCAAGCTTTTAAATAGCGACCACTCCCACGACCTCCCATATGGAAAAGCTGATCTAGGATTAAGCTTTTAAATAGCGGCCGCTCTCCATATTGTGGCCACCATATCAGTTATCATGATGCGGGCATAATATCAGTTCCATGACAATGAAACTCATGAACTCTCAACAATGAAATGCATGAAGTTGTAATACTTTGACACATTTTTTTTGCTTCTTATGCTTGGTGCTACTTTGAAGCACTTTCATGAATTTTTCTATTATGAACATTTACTGCTACTTTCAAGCACTTCACATGTGTACTCTAATATAAAAAGATTAATGATCGAACTCTAGTGTACATCAAGTCTGCGCGAAGGTAATATTAGTTACCTTGTGTCGTAATTCTAGAAAATATATTTACAACATGGGTAGGCTGAGGGAGGGGGGGGAGGGGCTTAGCAATATGGATCACTAAGGCCGCCGCCGAGGCAACGAAGTTCAGGGCATTCAGGTTTCACCGATAGTTCAAACTTTATATAAGTTAAAATTATACGCATCAGAGTCGAAACAAAAGGGACTTCCTACCAGGCCTAGATGTGCCACGTGAAGTCAGTTCATGTTTATAACCGTTATGGAAATGAAAGGGTCATTGAGTTTTAAAAGATGTTTCCTTGAGATATAAATTGGTTGTTGTCAAATTGGTCATCCTAATTTGGTATGAAAGCGTCGATTCTGGACCGTGCACCTTTTTTACAAGTAAACACAAAAACATTGCAAGAAGCATAGACAAGAACACCACTACCTAATCACTTGTATCCAATGTAAGGGTCACCTTAATGACTCCTGGGCAACAGGTGATACATCGCTTATTTTTAGAATACTACATCACTATTTTGCTGAGCCATACATTTTACCAAAGTGTTTGATTCATCAACTTGTTTTTCCTTCAAGACCATTTTATACATCTAAACCTGAAAATTATTACTTCATCGCCCCTCTATCTCCGTAAGAGTAAAATTGTTCACGGAAGTCCGAATGTCATTTTTTATATTACCAATTTCAGCACTTTGTCGTGCGAAGTAGGCAGGGCGACTTGGGGCTGTAAGTGTGGTGATTCTATTCTCTAGGATGAACACAACAGATGACATAAGCAGCCTATCATCTGGGTTCTCCTGGACACACAAGAGTGCCACATGGACGCAAAGCAAAACTTCGACTGGTGAAGTATTTACGATACATGAGTCTAGCAGTTCCTCAGTCTTCGATTCCTTCCAAATATTTCATGACTGAAAAACCAAGAACATCATATTAGTATTCCTATTCATATTGTGTTTAAAACTCAAAACGCTTTGGAAATTTAATCCATGTTTAGAAGTAAAACTTGACTTTAAGTCTTGTATGTACTCACATAAACTGTGAGGCTAGGGAATCCCATGGTTTGACTAATGGAGTTTCTTCTTATGCCAGTTACAACCTCCAGTAGTAACACGCCAAAACTATAGACATCAGACTTGGTAGAGAAGACGCCTCCCATTGCATACTCAGGAGCCATGTAGCCACTATTTGAGCAATTCAATTGTAAGTGATATCCAATAAAAGTTCAATCTAAAAGATCAATATGATTTTTCTTCCAATGGATACTCACTATGTTCCAACAACACGTTGGGTATTTGCATTTTGCTGGTTATCACCAAAGATTCTAGCCATACCAAAATCTGCTATCTTGGGTTTCAAATCGGCATCTAGCAAAATATTTCCAACTTTGAGATCTCTATGAATTATGGTGAACCTTGAATCTTCGTGAAGATACATTAGTCCCCTTGCAACCCCTTTGATTATACTAAATCGTGTCTCCCAGTCCAACAACAATTTTCTTGAGTCATCTAAGAGAACAAATGTAAGCAAATAAGTGTTTTGACTTGTCTTAGGAAATCATAGTTTGTTATTAGAATACGTACCAAAAAGGGTAGCATCTAAGCTCTTATTAGGCAGATACTCATATATTAGGAGCTTTTCATCTTCCTCACTGCAACATCCAAGAAGTCGAACCAAGTTTTTGTGTTGCAATTTGGCAATCAGAACTACTTCGTTTCTAAATTCATTTGTTCCTTGTTGAGAATCTCTACTTAGCCTCTTGATTGCAACTTCTTGACCACCTACCATTCCCTAGAGAATAATGTGAATATTAGACTGCGATGTGAAATAGGTAGCTCTTCTTATTAGAATGAATATTAGGAAAAATCTATTCAATGAGTTACGTTGTATACTTTACCAAAGCCTCCTCGTCCAATCATGCATGTTTCAGAGAAATTGTGGGTTGTCAGCACAATTTCTTCTAATCTTACAAATGGAAATTCCTGATCATGGGGAGGGTTTCCTTCTCCAAATTCATTAGAGGTATTCGTACCAACCAAACTTATCTTATTTTGATTTCTCCATTTTTTGTTCTTGCCTGCTCCCACAATGTTAATAGTCACTTCCCTTCTAATAAGCACATCAAATACATAACAAAGAAAAAAGTTATATTTGAAACCTAACTATTGATATTGGTATAATATTCCCCAATTAATGAACTCATGGAAGCAAATTAAATAATCCATGAGGTGTCTCTACCACCATGTGGCAGAGTGTACATTCGGCTAAGCTAACCCCTTCAACACCTATAGTATCTCCGAGCAGCAATTGTAATGATATGGAAAGCAGCAAGACAACAACCCCTATGATCGACTTGACCCATTCTGTGTGTATGCGGACTACACAGCTGTTTGTGCAAGGGTTCTGACTTCTGACGGACATAGTGTACGAACGAATGATTGAAATGGGGAGAGATAAAGATGTGGTTTCACTAACATGTGGACTCCATCTTATTTGGTAGTACAAGATTGTATGTAAGCACCGGATCACTCCCAAGGGTAGTTAAACTGTGCCATAAACCATCTAAAATGTTACTTGATCTCGGTTTATGCTCAGTGGATTTATAAGATTATGTAGTCTAAGGGTATATTATGGTAAAATATAATGTTTTACTTTGCCCGCAAAAAAATATATAACGTTTTACTTAGCAGGGCCAAGGAAACGTACCTTTGAATTTTAACCATGCAAGAAAGATGCAGATGAGTACCAAAACACTAGAGCTTAAAACTGGCAACGCAATCCTCATTGTTTTTCTCTTTGTTCTTCTACCTATGCAAGAAATACATACACAGTAAAAAAACATTTTTGTTGCTTTATGTATAAAGCAGAACAAAAGCCTATTTTGAGAGCAATAAGTATTTCTAAGTCATGTAACAACCATCCAACTTAAAGATAAGATTATGGAACTACAAAAGGGACGAGAAGATCATGATCATACAACTACTAATATATTGACTGTCACAAAAATGGATGATGAAACTAGAAGCATGCTATTGAAAAGAAAGAAAGTTGTAGAACGATAGACAAATAACAAAGCTAGCCGGACAATGATGGAGAAGTTGAGATCTGATACCAGTTGTTGCATCCATGCGTGCATGCCGGAGATAAAGTGTCTCACCGCCAAGCTCCCCTATCTTTCCTATGTCAACCAACTCCCCATTCCACACCAAGCATCGTGTCACGTCTCCTCCAGACCTGCCAGTGCTCAGGTTGCTGAACGTGTATGCCACGCACGAGCAATTGCGGCTGCACTCTGCTGTGCACTCCTCGAACGTACTCCTGTCCCCGCCCACGGAAGAAAACATGTCAGGTGACTTCATCCCCGGCAATGCTAAGAAGCCGTCACTGCACCGTGGCGCCTTCTTCCTTCAGCACCCCGCCGAGAATCTGCCTACAGTCCACTCCTCCGTGTTAGTCGGCTCAAAGCCGTCGAGACACTTACATGCTAGCACGGCAGGCGTGGTGGATGTCTCATCGCAGTATCCATTTGGGCCACAGTAATTGTAGCGGTTGCATTCAGCTGACGGCCACTTCCAAAGGACAGCCCACGCTGACGACTTGTTGCTCCAACTCTGGAGCTGATACTCACCGTAGTAGGTTAGCACTAACCTGGTGCGTGGGGCGCGTCCGAGAGGCTATAGGTGATGTACATCTCATCGTCCTTGTCGACAAAGGCCACATAGATGATAAAATCACCGACATTAGTTGCCCTTGTCCCCCCAAGTTGTTGTTGGCTTTGGCTCATCACTAGGTACCCTGTCCATGGGGCGCTGCGAGACACCGAGTGCTCCCCATCCCATAGGAATACTTGGAGGGATCTGTTCGGGTCGCTGCCATAGGAGAAGCGCCCCAACGAAGGGTCGTTAGGGCCTTTCCAGGATACTAGATGCTCGGCGGTGCCCTGTGTGCTATTCTTTATCCGTAGCTTCATGCCAGGGAGGAATGTGTCAGTGCGGTGGTCGAAGCTCTGCCACAACATGGTGCCATTTGACAACCGAATAACGAGGTTGCCAGTGTTTAGAAGCACTACCGTTGAGGTAGATGAGCCCACGGCGGTGGCCACGTTGGTCGTTGTCCAAAGGACACGGCGGCCACCATTACCATCGGAGAGAACCAGATTAGAGGTGTTGGTGAGGGAGACCGTTGGTGGAGAGGAAGTGGTGTTGGTGGCCGGGGTTTCTCGATTGGTGACCCACACGACTGTGAGCTCTGGGATGCCGGTGTACCATATGCCTAGGTACAGGCTGGTCGGAGTGGAGTTGGAGGGGCTGAAGAAGCCCAAGGCGAATCCACCATCATCGGAGAGAATGAAGTTACCTGGGGACAGCGCCTTGCCAGGGACAAGCCGATCGTCGGAAGCGCTCAACGGTAGGAAGATAAGGATTGTGACCGCCGTGAAGCTGGTGAGAGCCGGCCAATCCATTGATCGATCAGGCAAGATCTTAGTACTAATGAAGGTGGCTAACTGGGAGTAAGTAGATAGTTGTACCAGTCCTTGGTCTACAAGCAAGCGATGCATCAACGAATGTTTGATCGCGGAAGCAGATGATTGTATAATGCAGTGTTCTTGGAATTCAGGTAGATTGAGTTCCAACTTTCCAAGTGGTCAAGATTTGACATATCAGCTGCCCACCTCTGAGTTGGGATGCGACCTTGACTGCTGACTGGTCAGAAACTCAGAATAGTGACTGAAACATTAAGCTATGAACGAACGGATAGCTATTGTGTATCAACACTTCAACAGTCACCTTCACTCCTAACTGTTCATTACAATTGTAGCAGTGACAGTATACATATACAAAGTGATCTTTGCGATATTTTATTATACAGGTAACGTGTCAGCCTATACTGCGTCATGCCCCTAATTGTATAGTAATCTCTTTTGAAAAATCCACAAGTGATCTGCGTCGGAAGTTTGGGCCGGTCGCGCCCTAGCCGCATGATGCCACTTGTTCTGGCCGTTTGATCTAGCGGAAAAAAAAATGATTCGTCCCAGATCTTCTTCCTCCTCGCGCAGCTCGCTGCATCTTCGCCGTCTCGCGCAACTCCCCGCATCTTCGCCATCTCGCGCAGCTCCCTTCCGGTGGCCTTCCTCGTCACCGGTCCCCACCCTTACCGGCCGTCCTCGTCGTTGGTCCCCACCCTCGCCGGTCGTCCTTGTCGCTGCCTCGACCCATGCAACAGTTGCACCTGCGGTTGCAGCTCTCAGCGGCTCCAGTTGTAGCTCCGCGCCATCCCTCGCTGTTCATGCTCGCTAAACGGAATTGCGTCAACGACTCCCACCAGCGAATCACGCCATTGAATGGATGTAGCAAAAAACTTCGCCGGTCGTAGCAGAACCCGACTCCGTTTGCAGCAAATCGCCATCGCCGCCGTCGCAAGTTCGCAGCTCCACCTTGATGGATGTAGCAAAAAAAAAAATCGCCGGTAGTAGCAACAACCAATTACGGTTGCAGCAAAATCGCCATCACCACCGTCGCGAGGTCGCAGCTTCTGCTTGATGGATGTAGCAAAACATTTCGCCGGTAGTAGCAAAAAACAACTACGATTGCAGCTAATCCGTAAATGGTTGTAGCAAAAAAATTCGCCGGTAGTAGCAAAAAACAACTACGGTTGCAGCAGATCGGCGTCGCCGCCGACCCGGGTCGCAGCTAATCCGTGAATGGTTGTAGCAAAAAAATTCGCCGGTGGTAGCTCCGCCATAGCCAGTTGTAGCACCCCATAGTATTGGTTCCAGCAAAAAGTTGCCGGTGGTAGCTCTGCCATAGCCTTCGTCATACCTTCTCCACCATAGCCGTATTTTTCTGCCTAATGCTTGCTTCATCGAATCAGCCCAGAAGCTACAGCTTCACATCAGTAATATGCTAGTCTTGCACTAAATGACATCCTCTAATTTTGTCCAACCCCATCATTCTAGCATCCTTATGTATTTTTTTCGCGGCCGGGGGGGTTCATACCTGCTTGGCTCGATGTCTCCCATCGATGTGCTTTCGGCTGGGGACGATTCAAATCTGGGTAAGGCAAAGCCTTGCCGGTCATCACAAGGCAGAGCAGCCCAGAAGTCATGGTTGCTGATGGTTCCGGCAAACAGACAGCAAACATTTCTCCTCTTGTTGATTGATCACTGAAACTGATTGATAACTGCAGGCACTACCATTTCTGAATGTGCGTTCTGCAGATTCCTTCTTTTCTCTACAAGCGCTCCACTCCTTCAAACTGGCATGACAAGTGACCCTGCTAAACGCCTGGGCTCCTGGAGAGGCCATGACTGCTGCCAGTGGAGCGGTGCTACGTGTGACAACTAGACATGCCACGTAGTCAAGCTCAATCTCCGCAATGCCTTCATCAAAGACGATGAGAATTTTATTTGTTTTTTTAGGGATATGAGAATTTTATTTGGTGCGTTTCTCTTGGGGAATCCGCACTATTTGATTATTGAATAAAGGGGTACATCCACTCAAAAAAAATAAAAGGCCCGTCTTCAGTAAAAAAAAAGGTTGCTACCGTGAAAACATTCAGTCTGATTTTCGATCCTCTCTTGAGTCTTGAGAAGGACACTGTAGCAAACGATTTTTTGGTTTTCAGCCAGGTTTTTAAAATAATTAAAAAAATTATAAATTTTAAGATGCGAATAATTTTCTACAGTTTTGAAATTTTTATGAAAAACCTGAACATTTTTTGAAATTCTGAACATTTTTAAAATTTTGAACATTCTTAGCAAATAATCAAACAAAATTTAAAATTTTCAAACATTTTTAAAAAAAGAAAACAAGGAAAAACGTAAAAGGCCAGACAGGAACCTTCCAGAAGATTCCCAAAACCAGGATTGCTGCTATAGCAGGCAGCTAGCTAATGGGCCAGCCCAACTCACCTTGGCTGTTGGCTCGATGCCTCCTTCCGTGAATCGCGAGCAATTTGATATACTGGGCGTCAAATAGGGTTCGCCCTTCCCTCCCTCCACACAATCAAGAGAAACACGATTACACATGTTGGAAACTTGAGCAGATTTTGAGAACTCACTTAGCATTAAAGCTTTAGTTTATACTGTACTTTATAGCACCGATCTGAGGGAAAACAGGACATTTGTCCAGCTTCAAACGTACGTGAGATGACCCTTCCTCTGCGACTGTAAAATGCAAGAAAAAATGAGTGTGATAGAGGGAAAATAATGGCATGCCTTCATGTAAGAAAAGGCTAGTAAATGCACTTATATCCACACCTGATGTTGATTGGACATGAATGGTTCAACTGAAAATGAAGATAGAAGATTCAACAAGGCAGCGCAGCCCAAGTCCTGATTGCTGATGGTTCCGACAATACACAACACACATTTCGTCCTCTTGTTCATTGATCACTGAAACTGATTGATACCTACAGGCACTACTATTTCTGAATGTCCGTTGTGCAGATTCCTTCTTTCCTTTTCGCGACATAATCGTCCCCTTCGTGTTAGTACTCTTACTTACTGTGAGGACGCATTCACTGCGATCCGACTGAAGGAGAGGAATTTTCAACCTCTCGCGTCAAGCAATTCACCGTATACATTCCCTGGGCTTCCTTTCTAGCCTTGCACAGAAATAACACAATGGCCACAGCAACACGATCTGCCTCGGGTGCAGCCAGCTGTATTTTCATCATCCTAGCAGCAACCACCATGTCCATGGCCACCTCCTCTTCCTATGCCGGAGAAACATCCAGCAGGAGCTGCATCGCGGCTGAGAGGGCGGCGCTGCTCTCCTTCAAAACCGGCATGACAAGTGACCCTGAAAAACGACTGGACTCCTGGAGAGGCCATGACTGCTGCCAGTGGAGCGGTGTCACTTGCGACAACCGGACAGGCCACGTCGTCAAGCTCAGCCTCCGCAATGCCTTCATCGAAGATGATGAGAATTTTGTTTGGTGCATGCCTCGTGCTCATGGGGAATCCGGCGGATTGCAAGGGAAGATAAGTTCGTCTTTGCTTGCTTTACAGTACTTGAACCATCTTGATCTAAGTGGAAACAGCCTTGGTGGAGTAGGTGTGCCCATACCAAAATTCTTAGGCTCCATCAAGAGCTTGACATATCTGAACCTTGCTTGCATGAATTTCGATGGGGGAGTGCCACCTCAACTTGGTAACCTCTCTAGGTTGCTCCACCTTAACCTTGAGGCCACTATTTTCTCTGATACTCTTTTGCATTCTGATGACATATCATGGTTATGTCGCCTTGGTTTACTAAGATCCCTTGACATGAGTGGAGTGAACCTCAGCACTATTCCTGATTGGGTTGGGGTGGTCACCCTTATTCCTTCTCTGGAAGTCCTTCAACTCAGTCAATGTGGACTTAGTTTACAACATGAACCCATAGTGCATTCAAATCTTAGTTCACTTCAGGTGCTTCATCTATCTAGCAACGGAATTGACACGTTGAATCCAACCTACTGGTTCTGGGATGTTCTCATCATCAAGGAACTTGACCTTTCAAGGAACAAAATAGTTGGCCAACTTCCAGATGCAATCGGAAACATGACATCTCTTCAGACACTGAGGCTAGGTGGCAATTCCCTCTCAGGTGTAAAATCTGAACTGTTCAAAAACTTGTGCAACCTCAGCTGGCTGGAGCTATGGTCAAATGAGATCGACCAGGATATGTCAGATTTTATGGAGGGGTTTCCGGCGTGTACAAAGAGTAAATTGAGGTCCTTAGATCTGTCTGCTACCAACCTTACTGGCAGGATTCCAAGCAGTATTAAGCAGTGGAAAAATTTAAGTGATCTTCAACTTTCTGATAATAGGCTTGTGGGGTCAATACCTTTGGGACTTGGCAAGATGACTAATCTACGGCCATTGATTCTAAACAACAACCAGTTGAATGGTTCTGTATCAGAGGAACATTTTGCAAGTCTAGTGTACTTGATGGAACTGAGTTTATATCACAACCCTGTACACATCACTATCAGCTCAAACTGGATCCCCGCATTTAATCTGGAAGTGGCTCATTTTGCAAGTACCAAAATGGGACCTCATTTTCCATTGTGGCTTAAAGGACAGAAGGATATTTGGGACCTTGACATTTCGGATACAGGCATAGTTGATCCTGTCCCTGTTTGGTTTTGGACTGTATTCTCCAATGTCAGCTATGTAAATATCTCTTGTAATCAAATAAGTGGTCGGTTGCCAGCAACACTGGAATTTATGACTTCTGCACAAATGCTTGACCTCAAATCAAATGACTTCACAGGTTTGCTGCCACTGCTACCAGAATCGTTATTGTTCTTAGATATCTTCACGAATTCTTTATCAGGATCACTTCCCCAGGACTTTGGAGCTCCAATGCTTAGAGAGCTTGTATTGTTCGCAAACCATATCAATGGAACAATTCCAATATATATATGTCAACTGCAGTATATGGAAGTGTTGGATCTTTCAGAAAACCTTCTAGTAGGACAACTTCCCCAATGTTCAAAAGGCAGAGATGATAAGGAAGAACTGAACACAACAGTAGATCCCGGAAACAGGCTATTGTCGGCTCTGATCTTGCACAACAACAACCTGTCTGGCAAATTCCCTGAATTCTTGCAATACAGTCCACTTTTGACACTACTTGATCTTTCCCACAACAAGTTCGAAGGAGAGCTACCAACGTGGACATCAGGGAAACTGCCATATTTGTCTTTTCTGTTGTTACGGCATAATATGTTCTCTGGTTCTATTCCAATTGAGCTAACAGAGCAAGTACATCTCCAGTTCTTGGACCTTGCAAATAATAGAATATCAGGAGCTATACCTCGTGGTTTGGCTAACTTAAAAGCAATGGCTCAATATAGCAAAATAAGATCTGATAACCCCTTGGAGAGCAAGTTCGGAAGTATAGGAGTAGACAACCACATTGAAGCAATAAAATATGATGACAGCCAACAAATAGTAATGAAAGGTCAACAACTTTATTACACCAGTGCAATTGTATATATGGTTGGCCTTGATTTCTCCTGCAATAATCTACTTGGAGAGATTCCAGAAGAAATAGCATCCCTTTTTGCGCTGAAGCTTCTGAATGTTTCCCATAATCAGTTGACTGGAAAGATTCCAGACAAGATTGGCCTGCTGCAAGGATTGGAATCTCTTGATCTCTCATTCAACGAGCTTTACGGTGAAGTTCCGTGGAGTCTGGCAGAGATAACAACACTAAGCCACTTAAATCTGTCCTATAATAATCTTTCTGGAAGAATACCCTCGGGAAGTCAGCTACAGACACTTTCTGATTCAGAATCCATGTATATCGGCAACAACTATCTATGTGGGCCTCCTCTATCCATGAGCTGCTCACGACCCGGGGTGACTGAAGATCACCATGAAGTTAACAATACAAATAACAGAGATTTGTATCTCGGGCTGGCTGCAGGGTTTGTCACGGGACTTTGGATGGTCTTTGTCATCTTCTTATTCGTGAAGACCTAGAGGGTTGCCTACTTCTAACTTCTAAGTGTTAGATAATCTCTATAGGGCAAGATTCAAATGTCTGTGGCCAAAATATCCACAAACTGCTGGTGCTTCACTGAAGACTGGGGACTAAAGAGAGACTAGCTTGGGCTTTCTGATTCTCCCCCTATCTTCTGCTCCTGATCCATGCTTGTATTTCGTGAGTTTTCCTGCATTTCGCTTGTACTCCAAGATCAAGTGTTCTCATCGACCTTGTATTTGATGGACTGTTGCTGCTTGCTGCTTGTCGTCATAAAGCAAGACAAAATATGATGAACCGAGACAAGATCCAGAGTATGGATATCAAACGACTTGCCTTTGTAACAGAACGAACTTGCGTTCATGTAAGAGAGCAAGTCTGCCAAATTGTGAGCGATCCATTGGTATGGTATAAGCATAGCGATGCATTGTTGGTTGATTTGATCAGTTATCCTTCCGCACACGACCGAATCGCAGAACCCTCGGTGCCATAGATAGATAGTTCTGCTTCTGCACGAAGCCTGGGCATTTCGTCGAACAGCTGTGGGGCATATATACCAGTACCACCAGCCGACCGCTGCTGGTCAAAGCTGACAACCTCCCCCAATCTCTGTCTGTGTCGCTGGAGGCCGCGCCAGGACTAGTGCAGCGTCCGGAGGAAGCACGGGAGGGGAAGTGGAGGTAGGGGGGCGACGGTGCGGAGTGCGGAGCCGCCGGAGGAGGGGATGTCGGCGAGGAGCGAGGCCTCCCTGCGTTTCCTGAGCCGGCCATTGCGATGTGATAACGAAGCGACCCATGAAGTGTTTACATGGGCCCGCTAGAAGGAAGCCTCGCTGAAGAGGCGCACGGAAACAATAGCCACGTTTTTTTTTTCTTTTTTCACGTTTTTTGTTTTCTTTACTTTTTTACTTTTGTTATATATACTTCTAAATATTCTAAATAAATATATTACAAAAATGACTCTACAGGTAACATATTCAAAATATTGACCAAGCATTTGAAAAATGTTAAATGTGTATAGAGAAAATATTTATCATCTATATGAAAAATGTATACAAAAAAATAAAATGAGTATGAAAAATTGTGGGGGAATATAGGATATTTACTCCATAATCACAGGATTACAATCGAAAGCAACAAGTTCCGCCCCACAGGTAGGGCGATGGTTAAGCCAGCACGCAGTGCTATCCCCGCTACGCCCAAAGTTCGCTAAACAATCTGCAACCCTAATTTATTCACGAGTAATCTTAACAAGGAGTAAACACCCTATCTTCTATCGGGAGATTGATCTCAGAAATCAAATGGCCATGCGCAGACTTGTCCAAAGATCCGTCCATAATCGCTGATAAAGCGTTGGAGCAGTCAGACTGGATTAAAACTGGCATGTGAGTCTGATGTATCGCCAAGTAAATGCCTTCCTTGGTTGCATGTAACTCAGATTCCGGAGCATCGTTACAGTAGAAGAGACATATGTATGCCGCAAAGATAACAAAGCCCTTATCATCTCCCATAATCATGCCAGAGGCCGCCGAACCGTCCTCTTGACAAGAGGAGCCGTCCACTGACATAGTGTCGTCCAGTCGGGCGGTGGGAGCGAAACAAATTGAGCATGTATTTTTTTTAAAGTTAATCAAGCATTTGAAAAAATGTTAAACAAGTGTTTCAAAAATGTTAAGCAAACACTTAAAAAATGTTAAACGTGTATACAAAAGTGTGGACCATGTATTAAAAAATGATGAAACAAATGTGATCATGTATATAAAAATGTTAATCAAACATTTGAAAAAAAATGTTGAAAAGGTATTTCAGAAATGTTAAAGTGCATAGAAAAAATGTTGACCATGTATTAAAAAATGATGGAAATATTTGATCATGTATATAAAACTGTTAATCAAGCATTTCAAAAAACGTTGAACAATTATTTGAAAAATGTTAATCAAGCATTTGAAAAATGTTAAATGTGTTTAAGAAAAATGTTGACCATGTGTTAAAAAATGTTAATATTACACTTAAAAAAGTTAATCAAACATTTGAAATTTTTTTAATGTAAGACATGTTTTCAACTGCCGTTTGAACCACAGGCTCTCACCGGCGCTGCAAGTGCCTAGGCAGCTATGGACTCCGCGGAAAGCAAGAAGAGTTGGGGGAGGTTGTATCTCCGGAGCTTAGGTGGCATGTTCTTGGATGGTCTCCTACCCTGGTGGACTGGTGGTCGTACAAATCTGTATCTCCCTGTCATTAGGCATGTCGAGCTTTATTTTTTCTTTGAATATCGGGTCTATCGAGCTTGATGAGGACAAGCTACAAGCACTCCGTCTGGTTCGTGTACACCTCTTTCTGTCTATTCCGTTCTACTCAGGAAGTTGTTTGCTAGCCTTAAGTATTTTCTGAATACCAACTAAATATTGCTCCCTCCATTCAAAAATAAGTGTCATGGTTTTGGTATTGTTGAACTAAAAGCACTACACTTATTGTGAAACAGAGGCAGTATGGGAGTGACACTGAAACATACACCCATCTACTAAATGCAAAATAGATGAACCCTAATGTTGATTAGTGCAGAAAGTTTCTTTTTACATACACATAAGCCTTCCAGTAGCACTGAAATTGGAATATCAGTCGTTGTTCATTATATGTAAATGGAACGGAGTTCAGAAGAAGTTATTCATTGTCATCTTCTCATATTTTCTACAAAGCAGAAAGCGCTAAAAAAGCAATCTCGTCAGACAGAAAAACTGCACATGTTTTCTGCTGTTATGTTTTTATGTTTATGCAGAATTGGACACATAAATATCCGTCACTCTAGGCAAAGTTTGGTTGCAATGGCAGCATTTGGTACTAATGTTTGCTCTATCAAAGCATATCTTCTCTATGACATTTATTTAATTTTGATCAATCCGAGCTTATACATTAACTAGATTTTTATATATGTAACTATAGAATTTAATCTTTCCGATGCCCATTGAACTGGAATTGAGGACAACCAATCCGAGGTTTTATCTAGAAATACAGTAGGCAACTTGCCTTAGGTTTCATTTACAGCCCACCACGCAAACTCCAGTTACCTACATGCTTCACCAACCTGTTGACAATTTTTTCATAATCCCTCCACTCTGTGGGTATTCTTGCTATGAGAAATATTATGTTGCCAATGCATTTGTTCTAGGATTGATTCCTCTTAAGCTATGGCATCGACTCTTACATTCCAATATTACACTGACGGTCCGATGGATGAATCTTGCATGCCATAAATCTAATTATTTAGACGATCCTTGAAGTTGCTTGCTAATAATTTGATTGCAAAATATTCATGAATTTTGCTTCAGTTCTACACCTTTAGTGTTTCTCTAAGGATTGTATTATGTGATGAATCTTCAATAAAGAGAAAGATTGGTATTCATCAATCCTTCTATCTATCAGCAATAATAATATATTGAGCTCCATATAAGACATAATAGTGAGAACAATCTTTTAGTATGTTTTATGGACCTTGATAATGTGAGTACAGGATACAAGTCGGTGCATGAAGGTGCTCACGAAAACGGCGTGCTATATTGTAATGATTAAGCACATCACCTTGAGATTGATCACATTCTTCATGAATATTGGGGCAACATGACCACCATTGGCGATCGTGGTGAAGAGAAGTGGCAACAATGATGATTATTGGGATGTGTTTTTGTCCCGCTGCGGCGCACGGGCATTTTTACTAATACAAACAAAAAAAAAACGAACTGTCTGCAGCCAAGCGGGTAAAGGGGACTTCCTATAGTGCCAGGTTATCTGGAAATACAGTAGGCAACTTGCCTTAGGTTACAAATTTCAGAAATAATACTGTGAGAAATAAATTGATTATTGTCAAATTCGCCATTCTATTTTTTCATTTTTGTGAGAAAAATCCAATCTATTCATCTTCAATGAGTGTGTACACGGATGGTGCAGTGTATCCTATTTTTCTCCGGCCATACAAGTACACACACAGAATGAATGTAAGAACGGCATACAAGACCAACACAAAACCTAAAGTTCTTCAAAAAAAACACCACAACCTAATCACTTGTGTCCAGGTCACCTTCGTAGATTTTTTCCCACCTACTTTTGTGCATGTAACTTAGTATTGTTTGTTCTATAAGAAAAAACTTATTTTTCTTAAATGAGACTGTTATATTGAGGCCAGAAACGAAATACAAAACACATTCAAAAGAAAATTATGACCTCTAAATTACACATGTTACGTCACTATTTGATCCTTTTAAGAAAATGGCATCACTATTTTGTGAGCCACACAGTTAACAATATTGTTCGATACAAAAGAGTAAATAGCTATAATTTCATCGCCCCTCTATCTGAGAAAGACTAAAACTGTTGACGGAAGTCTCGATATTATTTCTGATTTGATCGATTTCAGCACCTCGTCGTGCAAAGTAGGCTGGGCGGCTAGGCGCTGCAAGTGTGGTGCTTCCATTCTCTAGGACGAACACAACAGATGACATGAGCGGTCTATCATCTGGGTTCTCCTGGATACACAAGAGTCCTATCTTGACACAAAGCAGAACTTCTTCTGTCGAAATCTCTATGATAGATGAGTCTGGTAGTTCCTCAGTCTTCTCTTCCTTCCACATATTCCATGCCTAAAAAGCCAAGAACATCATACCAGTATTAAATTTTAACTCTGAATAAAAATTTGCTTCAAAGTTTTGATTCGATTCTAGAAATGAAACTCTAGAGAAGTCGTGTGTGTACTCACATAGACTGTGAGGCTAGGAAAACCCATGGTTTCACTATTAGAATTCATCCTTATACCAGTTACAACCTCTAGTAGCAACACTCCAAAGCTATAGACGTCAGACTTGGTAGAGAAGGTGCCTTCCATTGCATACTCAGGAGCCATGTAACCACTGCTTGACCATTGCATTTCAAATTATTTATTGTGAATTGAAATTATTAAAACATTAATATGTTTTCCCGTGGATACTCACTATGTTCCAACTACGCGTTGCGTATTTGCATTTTGCTGGTGATCACCAAAGATCCTCGCCATACCAAAATCTGCTATCTTGGGTTTCATATCTGCATCCAGCAAAATATTTCCAGGTTTGAGGTCCCTATGTATTATGGTGAACCTTGAGTCTTCGTGAAGATATAGAAGCCCCCTTGCAACCCCTTTGATTATACTAAATCGTGTCACCCAATTCAACGAGAGCTTTCTTGAGTCGTCTAAAAAGAAAGAAATGTAAGCAAAAAATATTTTTAGTTGCCTTAGGAAATCATGGTTTGTTCTTAGTATATGTACCAAAAAGGATAGCATCTAAGCTCTTGTTAGGGAGATACTCATATATCAAGAGCTTTTCATCTCCGTCACCACAACATCCAAGAAGTCGAACCAAGTTTCTATGTTGCAATTTTGCAATTAGAATTACTTCATTCCTGAATTCTTTTGTTCCCTGTTGAGAATCTCTACTTAGCCTTTTGATTGCAACTTCTTTTCCACCTAACAGTCCCTAGAGAAATATAGATGTGAGATTTACATATTAGCAAAGCAATTCTCCTAATTTAGTAGGCATAACAGGAACTACATATTGAACAGACTACCTTGTAAACTTTTCCAAAGCCTCCTTGTCCAATCATGTATGCTTCAGAGAAATTGTGGGTTGCGAGGGAAATTTCTTCTAATCTTATAAATGTAAATTCCTGATCACGAGGAGGGTTTTCTTCTCCAAGCTCAGCGGAGGTATGCATATCATCTAATCTTATATTCTTGTGCTTTCTCCATTTTCTGCTCTTGCCTGCTCGCACAATGGTATATTCATTTCCCCTCTAATAAGCATACAATAGGAATATAAAATATAAATATTTAATTTGCTCCCTTGATTTGTTGCTGTTGAATGTTATTCAATTTATTAACCCACAAATCAAGGGGAAATAATCCACGAGGCAAGTTACCACCATGTCAAGATCATAGACCGGACAATCAGAACACAGTCATCAATTGAATAATCCATGAGGCTACCACTTGACATAGAAAACACGGTCCACATTTTTTCAAAGCACACTCTGCATCCCCTCTAATTGAACACATGCACAACCCTCAAGTCCATAACACCATGACCTCACCTCGCTTTGTTATTCAAAACCCCATCGACACAAAAAAAATCGAAGGCAATGATTGCTTGACTATGCAACCGCTATGATGAACATGTAGAGACTCTAGCATGTGGACTCCATCTTAGTTGCTAGTAGGCTGCCCGTTACAATTACATCAATCCCACAATGGCTAAACCGCACACAGAAATTACCTAAAACAATTATTTGCTCTAGTTTTACATGTTGGGCTTAGAGGATGTAGAATTTTGTATAGTCAAACTAGCATTCTCATAAGGTCGTCAAATATAACTTTTCTACAATGAGATTCAACTAAACGTACCTTTGCATTTTAACCATGCAAGAGAGATGCATATAAGTACTAGAGCACCACCGCCTAAAATTGGTAGCACAATCTTGCCTGCATTAATCTTTCTCCTTTTACCTACGCATTAAATATGGCATAAAAAGGAACATGAATTATAGAACTAGAAGTATGTTAGCAAAGACAAAAACAACAATAGAACGGACGAAACTACTATATCGTAGAAAGAAGGGGCAAAGGTGGAAATTTGTTACCACCTCCTCCTGCATCCAAGCCTGCAAGTCGGAGATAGAGTGTCTCGCCGCCAAGCTCTACCCCTACCTTCCCGGTGTCAATCAATTCCCCAGACCACACCAAGCACATCATCACATCTCCATCACTGCTCACATTACGATACACGTAACCCTTACAAGAGCAGTTGCGGTTGCACTCCGCGGCGCACTCCTCAAACGTACTTCTGCCCCGTTCAACGAGCTCAATTTTGTCAGGCGACTTCATCCCTGGCAAGGCCAAGAAGCTATCACCGCAACTATGCAGCTGCTCCTTCCTCTGACACCCCGCCAAGAACCTGCCACTAGTCCACTCCTCCATGTTTCTTGGCTCGAAGCCATCTAGGCACTTACAGGATGGGATTGGCGCCGATGTCTCATCGCAATAGCCATATGGACCGCAGTAACCATAGCGGTTACATTCAGCAGATGGCCACTTCCAAAGGACATCCCACATTGATGACCTGCTGCTCCAGCTCTGGAGCTGGTACTCGCCAGAGTAGGTAATCACTGACCTTGTGAGTGGAGCGCCGTCCGAGAGGCTATATGTGGCATAAATCTCATCGCCATTTTCCACAAAGGCTAGGTACATGATAAGATCACTGATGTTAGTCCCTGCTTCATGTCGTTGGATTGCGCTCTTCACTTGGTACCCTGTCCATGGGGTGTCGCGGAACACCAAGCTCTGTCCATCCCACATGAATGTTTGGAGAGGTGTGTCTGGGTCGCTGCCGTAGGAGAAGCGCCCTGGCGAGGGATCGCTAGGGCCCTTCCAGGATACTAGACGCTCGGCAGTGTGGCGCGTCCTATATTTGATCCGGAGCTTCATCCCAGGAAGGAGTGTGTCGGTGCGGTGGTCGAAGCTTTGCCACAACATGGTGCCATTTGACGACCGGATGACGAGGTTTCCAGTGTTCAGAAGCACCGCCGTCTGGGTAGACGTGCCCAGGGCAGTGGTCACGTTGGTTGTTGTCCAAAGGACACGGCCGCTGCTATTACCGTAGGAGAGAACGAGATTGGAGGTGTTGGTGAGGGATAGCATCGGCGCAGAGGAGGTGTTGTTGGTGATTGGGGTTTCACGGTTGGCAACCCACACAACTGTGAGCTCGGGGATATCATTGTACCATATGCCAAGGTACAACTTGGTTGGTGTGGAGTTGGAGGGGTTGAAGAAGCCCAAGGCGAATACGCCGCCGTCGGAGACGATGGTGTTGCCAGGAGACAGCGGCTTGCCAGGGACAAGCCGGTCGACGGAAGCATTAAAAGGCAGGAATAGAATGATTAGGGACGCGGTGCAGCAGGCGAGAGCCAGCGAATCCATCAATTGCTCGAGCCAAATCTTAGTACTAAGTTTGTACCAGCTTTCTTTACGGGAGTTCTAAGGAGCTATAGGCTCTACTTTGATGGTGCTGAACGGGATGAAGTACTTGCATCTAACCTGGTCTACAAGGAGAAACAACGTCCACGAGTACGTATACATGAGTGTTCAATCACGGAACCAGATGATTGAATAATGTAAAATCTCGGACTTCTAGAAGTGTTTAGCCCCGGGGTCACGGGTGTTGGAGTTAACATTTGAGCTGTCCATGTCGGAGTTGGGATGCCACTATCATTGCTGACTAGATAGCTAAAAGAAAATTCTTTGAAAAGTACAAGTTCAATAGACATAAACATATAGGCACACACAACACGCGCATATTAATAACTGGAGAATATATAGCTATTTATTCTTAAGATTACCAAAGTCACCTCCCAAGAAAAAAAATCCACATTTGTCTCAAAAAAAAAATCCACATTTGCAAGACACAAATCGAGCGTCAAACCTATCTACTCCCTCTATTCCTAAATATAAGTCTTTTTAGAGATTCCAATATGGACTACATACGAAGCAAAATTCTTGAATCTACACTATAAATTATGTCTATATACATCCGTATCTAGTTCATATTGAAATATGCACTATAAAAATATTAACATACGCTAATATCGTATGCTTAATACTAGTAATATGATACTTCCGCCACGAGCAGCAAGTACGTAATTGTGCACGAGTGCTTGGTCCCGAAGCAAGTGATGCTTTGACGAAACGCAGCATTCAGGGATGTTCGACGGCAGAAGCGGATGGAATTCTGGTGGTTGGGAGTTGACAAATCAGCTGTCCACGTCGGAGTTGGGATGTCACCGTCACTGCTAACTGGTCAGACTAGTGACTGAAATATTAAGCACACGGATAGCTTTTGAGTATCAACACTTGAACAGCCACCTTCATTCCTGACTGTTTTTATACAAAGCGATCTTTGTGATATTTTATACAGGTAACGTGTCGAGTAGGGCCTTTTGGTGACCGAGCTTCATGGAGCCTTTTATTTTTTGAAAAAGTCGAAATTCAAACTTTTTGGTTTCAAACAAATCTGATAAAACAAAGTGCAAGTATAGCAGGATGATATGTATATAAAGGACAGGCCCAGTGCCTAGAAGCTCCCACGCAAGGTGGGGGTCTGGGGAGGGATTTTAGGAACCAAAAAAAAATAGTATGAAATATCTTGAAATGCAGCATGTACAAAAAAGATAAATTTTTGGACTTTGAGGATGAATAGTATCATGTGTTAAAAAGCCCCATATTTATTTATTTATTGCACAACTCTTATTTGAACGTATTTTGTTCTGAAAATTTACACACATGCACATTATGCCTTCATGTATATCTGCATTTTTTCCAGAAATTTCTGAAATGTAAAAATACAAATTCTAATGAATTTTGAATTTTGCAAAAAGAGGCCTCTATGGAGCTCGGCCTCCAAAAGCAATTTTCGTAATGTGTCAGCCTATACTGTGTCATGCACCCAATTGTATAGCAATCTCTTCTAAAAATATCCTCGCAGATGTTATCACGCTGAGATCAGGGGTGAAACACTACAACAACAAAAATAAACGCTGTGGAATGTCTGATTTACAAACAAATTGGCGGCTAATCTTCAGGTAAATAAAAACGTGCATCTTCACAGCACGCGGATGAAATCCCCAAATCCCAAAGAAATCCTTGTCCCTCCTCCGTGTTCAAATCAGTCAACGTGCTTGTCTTGCTTACACAGGATGATACACCTTGAGTCTGTCCGTCCATGGTGCCCTTTTTCTTACAAGTGCCTTTCTCTTACAAGTAAACACAAAACCATTGCTAGAAGAGCAGACAAGAACACTACCACCTGATTACTTTTATCCAATGTAAAGGTCCCTTCATCTTAGTGTTTTTCTTTCAGAGTCCTTCTTTTTTCAAGTACTCCCTCCGTCCCATAATATAAGAGCGCTTTTGACGGTATACCAATCACAGAAACACTCTTATGTTATGGGACAGAGTGAGGAAGCAGTATATTATACAGACAAAAAAATGAATAGAGAACATACTCAAAGATAATGACTACTCCCTCCGTTTCTAAATATTTGTCTTTTTAGAGATTTCAAAGGACTACCACATATGGATGTATATAGACATATTTTAGAATGTAGATTCACTCATGTTGCTCCGTATGCAGTCACTTGTTGAAATCCCTAGAAAGACAAATATTTAGGAACGGAGGGAGTACTAGGCAAGGCAACACACGGTACATCCTTATTTTCTTTCTTAAAGAATATCATCTCTAACTTTTTGAGCCATACATTTTACAATAGTGTTCGATTCATCTAATGTATTGTTTCCTTCAAGAGCATATATTTCGATACAGCTAAAGCTAAAGATTGATTTCATCGTCCCTCTATCTCAGTAAGAGTAAAACTGTTCACGGATGCCTGGATATCAGTTCTAATTTGATTCATTGCAGCACTCCGTCTCGCGAAGTAGGCGGGGAGATTGGGGGATGTAAGTGGCGTGTTCTCATTCTCTAGGACAAACACAACAGATGACATGAGCGGCCTATCATCGGGGTTCTCCTGGACACACAAGAGTGCTACATGGATGCAAAGCAGAATTTCATCTGGTGAAGTATCTAAGATAGATGAGTCCGGCAGCTCATTGGTCCTATCTTCCTTCCACATATTCCATGACTGAAACAACCAAAAACATCATATCAGTATTAATTTTCAGTATCCAACAAAAAATGCTTGTATTTGATCCACTTTTGGTAACGGAATTTGACTGAATTCATGTGGACTTACATATACTGTGAGGCTAGGGAACCCCATGGTTTCACTAATGGAGTTTCTCCTTATACCAGTTACAATCTCCAGTAGTAACACGCCGAAACTGTAGATGTCAGACTTGGTAGAGAAGACACCTTCCATTGCATACTCAGGAGCCATGTAGCCACTGTTTGATCATTTTAATTACAAGAGGTGTCTAATGGGAGATAAATTTACTGAAAAAACAATATGGGTTTTTAAATGGATACTCACTGTGTTCCAACAACGTGTTGGGTATTCGCATTTTCCAAGTTATCGCCAAAGATCCTCGCCATACCAAAATCTGCTATCTTGGGTTTAAAATCTGCATCTAACAAAACATTTGCAGCTTTGAGGTCTCTATGAATTATGGTGAGCCTTGAGTCTTCGTGAAGATACCGAAGTCCCTTTGCAATCCCTTTGATTATACGAAACCGTGTCGCCCAATCCAACAGCAATTTTCTCGACTCACCTAAAAACATAAACAAATGTAAGAAACTAATTCAAGTTGTCATAGAAATCATGGTTTGTTATTAGAATACACACCAAAAATGGTAGCATCTAAGCTCTTATTTGGCAGATACTCGTATATCATGAGCTTTTCATCTCCCTCGCAGCAGCATCCAAGAAGTCGAACCAAGTTTCTATGTTGCAATTTGGCAATTAGAACTACTTCATTCCTAAATTCTTTTGTTCCTTGTTGAGAATCTCTACTTAGCCTCTTGATTGCAACTTCTTGACCACCTAACATTCCCTACAGAAATATAATGAAAATTTAGATTTGAGTATTTGACTCTGCAATATGAAAAAATTAGCCCTCTTTGTTAGAATTAATACTAGGAAATAACATATTTAATGAATTACCTTGTATACTTTACCAAAGCCTCCCCGTCCAATCATGCACGTTTCAGAGAAATTGTGGGTTGTAAGGACAATTTCTTCTAATCTTACAAATGGAAATTCTTGGTGATGGGGAAGGTTTTCTTTTTCAAATTCATCGGAGATACTTATATCCTCCAATCTTATCTTCTTTCGCTTCGTCCCTTTCTTGTTCTTGCCTGCTCCCATAATGTTAAATGTCACTTGCCCTCTAAGAGCACATCAAAAAAATAAGAAATAATAAAGTTATATATTACCCCTACAACTATTGATGTCTGTACACTATCCCTAATTTATGAACTCATGGAACTAGAGGAATAACCCACGAGGCACATCTATCCCTTGGGATATATAACAAAGTTCACATGT
>NC_041389.1:549101100-549101806 GCF_002162155.2 Triticum dicoccoides
CACCCACTCCCCTGGAAAAACAGACACAACCCTTGAGTCCATAGCAGCGCGACTAATGTTGCTCTGTTTTCTGACACCCACGATAACCAGTATCTCTATTGTTGTGATTGCATGAATATGGAAAGTGGCACAAAGGAAATGTGGTTTCCCTAACATGCAGGTTCCATCTTATCCACTACCGGATTACATGTTATCGTTACATCACCACAAATGGTAGCTAACCCGTGCCCTAAATTGTATAAAAAATTATTTGACCTAGTTTATCCATTCAGGTAATTTAGACGATTTTGTGATCTAACGGTATATTGCGGTAGTAGATGATGTAGTCCATGAAATATACTCCCTCATAATGTGGTCAATATAGTCTTCTACCACTAGTGCAAAACCGGGCAATAGCACCGGTTCGTAAGGCCCTTTAGTGCCGGTTCCATAACCGGCACTAAAGTGTGGGCACTAAAGCCCCCCCCCCCTTTAGTACCGGTTCAGCATGAACCGGTGCTAAAGGGAAACCACGTGGCACGAGCCAGCTCCAGGGGCCTGGAGCCCTTTAGTACCGGTTGGTAAGACCAACCGGTACTATAAGGTTTGGGGGGTTTTTAGTTTTATAATTTCTTTTTCATTTAATTTTGTGTTTTCATTTTAATTCTTTTTTGTTTGTTGGTATTTTACGATACTACCATTGTACACGTTATGCATATATACATAT
>NC_041389.1:549102053-549104366 GCF_002162155.2 Triticum dicoccoides
ATCGAGTTCAACATGATTGTCATGATATTATAAGCGTTCATATATAACACCACAAAAGCAAATCACTTAAGTTCAGAACGAAGAACACGGACATGAAAGGACAAGTACTAATTAAGAGCAGCATGAAGAACTAGCTAAATCACTCCTGCTAGCTACTCTCTCTCTGGTAAAATAGCATAGAACATGTATAGCTCTCCTGATTGATTATACTGGAGCATGCCGATGAACCTGTCTCCTAATCGTGGGCTGCGCTTCTCATTACTGCCCCCTAGTACTTCTCTGCGATCATTAACAATTTTCCTCCAACCTTTCACTATTGAGCATTCATCGCTTCTAAAAATCTTGAATGCATTAATGTGCAATGCAGGATATCTTGGTCGTAAGCTAACAATTGACATCTGACCTTTAGTCTCGATCCCCTGAGGCACAACTGTCATCGAGAGTCCCTGTTGAAGAACATCGTATAGTACTTAATTAATATACTTAGCAATGAAAAGTTTAGCAAAAAAATATGTATGCAAAATATGCACTGAGGACAAATAGTAAATATCTTACCATCATTCCTAAATAGATGTGACCGTAGTTCAATACCATCACTATTGGTCGCACGTTTTGAGTACTAACATTTCTAAGTGCAGGAAGAAAATTTGTCTTCACAGTATGAAGATCCTCAAGCCATGAAACATAATGACTTATCTTCTCGCAGTTTAGTTCAGCGCCGGAACAATAGTAGGTCCTGTCTACCAAGCGCCGGACATGTTTGGTTGAATGGAGATAAGCTGTCAATAGAAATTAGTTGTCAGTTATTTTTGAATAAGCAATATCAAAGACAAAAATATAGTTGAGAAGAACTCACATAATGGTAGAACTGGAGGCGTCTGCACATCGACCCATATGTCTCTATTACCTTCAATATCATCTTCCGGACGAATATCAAAGGTGATAACCATACCAGGCTCAAATGCATAAGCCTTGCATAGTGCTTGCCAAGTTTTGCATTCAAAATAGGTGTACGTGTGTGCATTGTATACTTTGACGTTGAAAGTATAACCATGATGCTCAGTTTTTAGGTAAGCTCTCTTTACCTCCATAGTTTTCATATCTTTGAAACCTATCTTATCCAAGACAAAAATTCTTGCATGCTAGGGGATGCGCTAGTAGAATAGTGAAAATTAAAAATTATAAGTCAGGCAAATGAAGCATATATAAGTCATGTTTAATTACGAAAACAGACTTGTCGTTGTGACTTACTGTATCGAATTCGAAAGTCTCATCCAGCTTGATGCTGAATCGCCTACCATCAACAAGGAAATTTATGTCGCATTGGCCGCGCTGGTCTTCACAGTATTCGCACATAATGAAATTTTTTCTGTCGTCAGACGACATTTCCTATGTTCATATTAGGCGAAACATTAAACACTTACTAATTCAATTAATTCAACTACTTCTATTAATTCAACTAAGCATTTACTAAAAATAAACTAGTTATATTAATTCAATTAGTTCAACTAAGCATTTATTAAAAATAAACTAGTTCTATATATTAATTCAACTAGTTCAACTAAACATTTACTAAAAATAAACTAGTTATATTAATTCAACTAGTTCAAAGTAAGCATTTACTAAAAATAAACTAGTTCTACATATTAATTCGACTAGTTCAACTAAGCATTTACTAAAAATAAACTAGTTCTATTAATTCAACTAGTTCAACTAAGCATTTACTAAAAATAAACTAGTTCTATATATTAATTCAACTAGTTCAACTAAGCATTTACTAAAAATAAATTAGCTAGTTCTATATATTAATTCAACTAGTTCAACTAAGCATTATATTTACTAAAAATAAACTAGTTATATATATTAATTCAACTAGTTCAACTAAGCTTTTCCTAAAAATAAACTAGTTATATTAATTCAATTAGTTCAACTAATTAAACATTTACTAAAAATAAACTAGTTCGTTCTATATATTAATTGAACTAGTTCAACTAAACATTAACATATTTCTAATTCATCGATAATAACATTTCTAACATTCTAAAAATAAACTAGATAGTTCTAATTCATCTAAACATTATAGAAAACAGAAAATAAGTAAAAATATGTGTGTGTGTGTAGTACGTGTGTGTGTGTGTGTGTGTTTGTGTGTGTCTGTGTGTGTGTGTATGTGTGTGTGTGTGTATGTGTGTGTATGGAGTGGGCCGGGCGCGTACGGGTGGCGGGGGCAGCGACGACGGGCGGCGGGGGCAGGGGACGGCGACGAGACGGGCGGCGGCGGCCGGGGACGGCGACGAGACGGGCCGGCGGCGG
>NC_041389.1:549104888-549118121 GCF_002162155.2 Triticum dicoccoides
CATCTAGTTTGCCAAAATTCAACATTTTCAGAGTTTATTTTGTAGTGATTTTCAATTTCATGGTCATTTTGTAAACGATTGAAAATTAGCAAATATATTTTTTTTTCTTTTCTGCTTTATTTTTTTTCTATTTATTTCTGAGTAGTTTTTTCTTTTCTGCTATATTTATTTTCTTCTATTTATTTCTGAGTAGTTTTTTATTTTGTTTTTTTCTTTTCAGCTATAGTTTTTCTTCTTTTCTACTATTTTTTCTTTTCTGCAAAACTTGATGGTCAAAGTCTGGAGTTATAACTTAAAAAAAAGAAATGTCGACGTGCAATTAGTTTTTGCCATAACAGAAGAAGTCCGGAGTTGTAATAAGTTATTAAAAATAAAAAAGAGGTGCAATGCTCGTTAATTTGCTTCAAGCCTTTCGGAATAGTGTAAACTGCACTGCGCATAGCTCCATGCAGTCTACCGTATTCCTGAAGGCTTGAAGCTAAGCAACGTGAGCATTGAGCCTCTTCTTCATCGTCTCTACACTCAGGGCTTATAAACCGCTCTTAGTCCCTCTCACTTCGCGAGGTGGGACTAAAAAACAGCTTGCCATAACCTCATTAGTACCGGTTCGTGGTACGAACCGGCACTAAATGGTGATGGTGGGGCCATAGCCTGACCGCAGGCTGACACAGCCTCTTTAGTTCCGGTTCGTGGCATGAACCGGTACTAAAGGTTCGCCACGAACCGGTGCTATTGATCGCCGCCGCGAACCGGCACTAGTGTACACATTAGTGCCGGCTGAAATTCCAACCGGCACTATTGTGCTTCACATTTAACCCTTTTTCTACTAGTGTACTAACCAGAGTTAACTAAACGTACTTTTAAATTTTAACCATGCAAGGGAGATGCATATGAGTATCAGAACACCAAAGCCTACGACTGGCAGCACAATCCTCACTGTGTTGCTCTTTGTTCTTTTACCTGTGCAACAAATAGATATACAAGAAAAAGTAAGAAAAAGTGGTTTTATTATTTCTCAGTTGAATAAGAAATTAACTATTTCTAAATAATCACTAACAACGATGAAGCTAACATCATATTTGTGCAACTAAAAGGGGGACGAGAAAATCTTGATCCGGCAGCTATTATATATATTGACCGAGAAATAACTATTTCTAGCGAGCAATGCTCACAAATGAATGATAGAACTAGAAACATGTTATGAAAAACAAAACAAGTTGTAAAAAGAGAGAAATGACAGACCAATATGATGAAGAGGAAGAAATTGAGATCTAATACCTTTTGTTGCATCCATGCCTGCACGTCGAAGATAGAGTGTCGCGCCACTGAGCTCCCCCACCTTTCCCGTGTCTATTAACTCCCCAGACCACACAAAGCACCTCGTCACGTGTCCTCCAAACCTGCTGCTGCTCAGGTTGGCGAACCCGTATGCCACTCAGGAGCAATTGCGGTTACACTCAGCCGTGCACTCCTCATACTTACTCCTACCTCCACCTAGAAACGAAAACCTGTCAGGCAACTTCATATCCGGCAAGGCCACGAAGCCGTCACTGCACCCTTGTGGTGTCTCCTTCCTTCGGCACCCCGCCGAGAATCTGCCGCTGGTCCACTCCTCCGTGCTACTTGGCTCAAAGCCATCTACGCACTTGCATGTTGGCATGGTGGGTATCGTGACCGTCTCGTCGCAGTATCCATAGGGGCCACAGTAACTGTAACGGTTGCATTCAACGGTTGGAAACTTCCAGACGACAACCCATACTGATGACCTACTGCTCCAGCTTTGGATCTGAAACTCACCATAGTAGGTTAGCACAAACCTGGTGCGCGGGGCGCCGTCCGAGAGGCTATAAGTGACGTATCCCTCATCGTCATTGTCGACATAGGCTAGGTAGATGATATGATCGCTGATATTTGTGTCCCCAATTAGTTGTTGTTTGCCTAGATATCCTGTCCAAGGAGCGGCACGAGATACCGAGTGCTCGCCGTCCCACAGGAATACTTGGAGCGACATGTTCGTGCCGCTGCCATAGGAGAAGCGCCCCTGCGAGGGGAAGCTGGGGCCTTTCCATGATACCAGGCGCTTGGTGGTGGTACGCGTCCTCTAGTTTATGCCGAGTTTCATGCTGGGAAGGAAGGTGTCTGTGCGGTGGTCGAAGCTCTGCCACAGCATGGTGCCGTTTGACGATCGGATGATGAGGTTACCTGTGTTTAGAAGCACCGCCGTCGGGGTAGACCAGACCAAACCAGTGGTCACGTTTGCAGTTGTCCAAACGACACGGCTTCCGCCACCACCATCAGAGAGAACCAGATTAGAGCTGTTGGTGAGGGAGAACTTCGGTGTTGAGGAAGTTGTATTGGTGGCCGGGGTATTTCGGTTGGCGACCCACACAACGGTGAGCTCGGGGATGTTGTTGTACCATACGCCTAGGTACAGGCTGGCCGGAGAAGAATTGGAGGGGTTGAAGAAGCCCAAGGCAAATCCACCATCATTGGAGACGATGGTGTCACCAGGGGACAGCGCCCTGCCAGGGACAAGCCGGTCTTGGGAAGCACTCAATGGTAGGAAGAGAAGGACCATGACCATGGTGCAGCCGGTGAGAGCCGGCCAGTCCATCGACTGATCAGGCTTAGATCTTAGTACTAGTTAAGGTCCAACTAACTAGTTACGATAACTGGGAGTAATTAAGTACTTCCCGTAAAAGAAACCAAAAATTAGGAGTAAGTACATAATTGTACTGATCCTTGGTCCAGAAGCAAGCGATGCTTTGACGAATGCAGCATCCACGAATGTTCGACCGCGGAAGCAGATGATTGTATACTGCAATGTTGTTGGAATTCTAGTAGCTGAGACTTGACAAATGAGCTGTCCACGTTGGAGTTGGGATGCCACCGTCATTGCTTACTTGTCAGACTAGTGACTGAAACATTAAGCTATATAGAGTGATAGCTTTTGTGTATCAACACTTTATTCTGGTCGGACTGCTTCTTATGCAAATGCAGCACTGACTGCTTCTTATGCAAACATTAAGGCGAAGTGTCAGCCTTACTCTGTCAAGCGCCTAATTATATAGCAATCTCTTTTCAAAAATCCGTGCAAGTTCACCCTTCTTTTTTTTGAACAAGACACCAAGATCAACTGTCAATCTGTTTGTTAATCAGACATGCCAGTGTCCATTTGTTGACATGTGGAATCCATCTTATCCACTACTAGAACGGCATTAATTTCTTGACAAATTGCTGACCGGATCCAGCACGCACGTCAGGTTGATAATGAAAGCGGATGACTGGAAAATGCAAAGCTTTGAATTCTGAAAGAGTCTTGGAGTTGACATTTCAGCTGTCCACGTACGGTACTTAACAGCTTACAATGGCAATGTCGCTGGTGTAAACTCAGCTGGGCCCTGGTGTAAACTCAGCTGGTGGCTCCAAACGTACGGTGCTTAACAGCTTACACATGGCATGGATCCAAACAGTGTCTTTTGAAACAGTTTTTACTAATTCTTTTTCTTTTTGAACCATGCACGAGAACTGCATGTGATCAATAAGGAGAACTTGAACGCACTTCGTGAGCCGCAATATTATTTTCAACCGTACTTGAAAGTATAGTGTACTTGAAGGAACTGAGTCTAGCTGCCAACCCTGTACACATCACTATCAGCTCAAATTGGATCCCCACATTTAACTTGTATGAGGCTCATTTTGCAAGTACCAAGATGGGGCCTCATTTTCCATTGTGGCTCAAAGGACAGAAGGATATTAGTGAACTTGACATTTCAGATGCAGGCATAGTTGATGTTCTCCCTGATTGGTTTTGGACTGTATTCTCCAATGCTACATATGTAAATATCTCTTGTAATCAAATAAGTGGCCGGCTGCGAGCAACACTGTTATTTATGACTTCTGCGAAACTTGACCTCAACTTAAATGGCTTTACAGGTTTGCTGCTACTGCTACCAGAATCGCTAGTGTTCTTAGATATCTCCAAGACTTCTCTATCAGGACCACTTCCCCAAGACTTTGGAGCTCCAATGCTGAGAGAGCTTGTATTCTTCGCAAATCATATGAATGGAACAATTCCAGTATATGTATGTCAGCTGCAGTATATGAGAGTATCAGATCTTTCAGAAAACCTTCTAGTAGGTCAACTTCCCCGATCTTTCAGAAAATCATATCAATGGAAGCAGGCTGTTGTCGGCTCTGATCTTGCACGACAACAACCTTTCTGGCAAATTCCCTGAATTATTGCAATACAGTCCAATTTTCAAATGTCTCTGGCCAAAATATCCACAAGATGCTGGTGCTTCACTGAAGACTGAAGACTGAAGACTGAAGACTAGCTTGTGCTTTCTCATTCTCCGTTTATCTTTTGCCCTGGATCCATGCTTGTATTTCGCGTTTTCCCGCAGTTCACTTTGTACTCCGGGATTAAGTGCTCTCCTTGACCTTGTATTTGCTGGACTGTTGCTGAAAAGCCGTAGCTGCTTTTCGTCATGAATATATAGCAACATAAAATCCGCAGGGCGGCCTAATAAGATGAACCGGACTACAAACCTGCATTCCTTTACAAGACGGAAAGTTTGCCAAATTGTGAGAGCCATTGGTACGGTAAGCATAGCGATGCATTCTCGCTCAGATCAAGTTATCCTTCCGCAAAGTTTCGAGCCCTCGGTATGCTACAGAAAGCTCTGGCACGAGCCCTCGGCATTACGTCGAACAGCTGCTGGGCAATACCACAAGGCCGGAGCTGCTGGGCACCCATGCGCGAGGCTGGTCTCTGTGTCGCTGGATGCTCCGCGAGGACTCCCGCGTCCTCTGGTGATGCCCGGAGGAAGTGGAGGCAGGGGGCGACGGTGCGAGGCGAGGAAGCACGAGTGGAACGGCTACGGAGCTGCCGGAGGAGACAGAGGGCGTGGGTGAGGAGCGAGGCGCTTTTTTTTGTCTCTCCTCCGTTTCTCGAGTCACGGGCCCATTGCAAGTACCAAGATTGGCCCATGAAGCAGATTCCTTCCGGATTCAAGAACGCTCTCGGCCGCTTGATTCAAAAATCGTCCACGGAGTCAAAAACATGTTCACCGGATTCAAGAAAGGTTCTTGAGCTCAAAATGTTCGTGATTTCAAAATAACGGACAATTTTATATCTTGACGAAAAAAATTATGAGTTTTTTAATAATGATCAACATTTTTTGTATTTGATGAACAAATTTTGACTTCGATGAACATTTTTTGAACTTGATGAACAAAATTTGTATTCAAGATACTTTTGAAAAATGGATGAACAAATTTTTAATTTGATGAACATTTCTTTAAATCAATTAATACTTTTTATGAACATTTTTAAAATTTGATGAACAATTTTTGAACTTTTGATGAACATTTTTTAAATCCTGTGAAAAAATTGAATTCGATGAAGTTTTTTCTACATTGATGAAAATAAATTAAATTGATGAACAAATAAATGTTCGTGAATTTGAAAAAAAAGAATCACAAAAAAGTGAAAAGGAAAAAACTGGAGAATGGGCGGGCCCATACGAACGCCCGGCGCCAGGTCCCGGCGCACCGTATAGGATCCCCCCCCCCACCCCCCACCCCAACTGCAGGTGCACCTTCACGGTGATTCCCACCTAGCGATGCACCTAGATGAGCCGGCCTGACCAAAGTGCTCTGCTTTACTATTTTACATACTAGCATTTTTGCTGTGTTTTTTTCGGGTTTTTTGTGCCTTTTCTTTTCCCTTGTAACTTTTTCTTACATTTCATTTTCCCTTTATTCTTCTTTATTCTGAAATCACATATACTTTTACGGAATCATGAATATTTTACAGAATCTGAGAACATTTTTCACATTTGTGAACAGTTTCCCAAATCCAAGAAAAAATTTCAAATTCAAAAATATATTTTGAACTCAGAAAATAATTTTTAAATTTTTCAAACATGTTCTGAAATTGGATAATAATTTATATTAATACTTTTCAAAATCAGAGAGAAATTTTAAATATGTGAACATTTATTGTATCTAAAGAACATTTTTATATTGGTGAATATTTTGACAAAAAATTAAAATTCGTAGAAATTTTTTGGTATCCAAGAACTATTTTCAAATTAATGAACATTTTGTTCGAAATATGTGACAATATTCAAATGCAAGAACATTTTTTATTGTAGGAACATTTATTAAAATTCATGAATATTTTTTGTAGTTCTTAAAAAAATATTAAATATGCGACCATATTTTGAAATCTAGGAACAGTTTTTAAATTAGTGGAATTATTTTGAAAAAACTTGGAATTTTCTTCAAAATCGCCAACATTTTTGGAAATTCTAGAAAAAAATAAATTTTTAAAATGCCAAAAAAATCAAACCCGTGAACCTTTTTTGGAATTCGAGGACACTTTCCAGATTCATAATATTCTTAAAGTTTTGGATCTCCTTTCAAAGTTCACAATTCATTTTGAAATTAACTATTTTGAAATGTCGAAAACAAATAAAGAAGAAAGTGCAATAATAGAACAAACAAAGACAAAAAAATGAAATTATAAAACACTTCCTGCCTCGCATATGGGCCGACTCAAAAGCGCGCGGGGGAGCTGGGGTGTTGTTTCCTTGCTATTCAGAGCGTAGGTCATTGAATAGGAGCTCTCATCTGGCATCCCTCGGCCTTTTTTTAACTGATCTGTCGCCTCTTCTCATGACATAAGAGTTGTAACTCAAACGGGGAAAAGAAATGAACTGGGAACTCTCACTATTTTTGTTCCTTATGTCGTATCCATCTCACGCCAATTTTCCCTTAATGATATTAGGGCATCTATAGTTGGTCCCCTCAAACTTGGCTCCTCAAACGTCCGAGGATGGGTTCGGTTAGTGCCCGCACATGTTGTTTTAAGTCCTCATTTGTGCATGCATATGATTGGTTGGTATGGAGATAGAGAGAGGAAAAGAAATAATAAAGAAAGAGAAAAGACGGTTCGGGTGGGTCGCGTCCTACGTGGCAGACTGTTCGGACGTGTCCTACGTGAAAGACTGATCCGGCCCTCATACCCTCCCCATATATACGTTGAATATGAGGACTTGCGGGCAGCTCAGACATACGAGGACAAAATGGAAGGTCCAATTGAGTCACATTTTCCTTATCTCTTGTCAGGCAGTGACCGAACTGTCCGTTCGGACGTATAGGGAGGATATGAGGGGCCCGGTTGTAGATACTCTTACACCTTATATCGGAAGTTTGGATAAATCGATCGTGAATTGTCCGACCCTTGGTCATAAAATCCCGGTAGAATTTAGAGAAACTAACTTATCAATTCGTCGCTTTCTCCTCGAACTCATGTAATTCCAGACACGATTGGTAGGATTTCACAAGGGCGTGTTTGGTTGCCCGCGTCGATTTTGGATGCATTACATGTGATTCTTAGATGGGCCTGGCTAAGCAAAAATAGCATATAAACCACCATCTAGACATAGTTTGGTTGCCCACATATAGGTTAGCTGCATGAGGGAACTAAATTTGACCTGCTGTTTGGTTCACTACATTGCATTAGGTGCACATATTATTACTCATTGTTTGGTTGCAACCTTGCATAAGGTACTCTCACCACTTCTCAGTGGTGGTAACCTTACCACACACGGCTTGAACAGTTTCACTCCTACATACGAAACAAATTACGGTTCATCCTAACTACTATCAAATGGCAGTACAGATTATTAAGAGCCATATGGCTAAATAGGGGAAAGTTCATCGTCGATGCTAACTGGATGCAAGTCCATCTTCCTCTTCTACTGCTGCAACTAGCCGTTCTTCCTCTTCCTCTTCCTCTTTTGTTGTTGTTGCTGCTGCTTCCTCTTCCGCTGATGCTGCTCTTGCTCTTCCTCTTCAGATCCTTGTATGACCTCCGTTATCCCACATTGCATGTGCCCACTCCACCATTTTGTTCTTCCAGGATTCATTGTCGAATGCCTCCATGATACGTCTCCAACGTATCTATAATTTATGAAGTATTCATGTTTTATTTACATGAGTTTTATATGGTTTTCATGCACTTTCATATATTTTTTATGGACTAACTTATTGATCCAGTGTCTACTGCCAATTCCTGTTCCCCCTCCCCTTGGCCGCCACAAGGGAGGGACTTCCCCCCTTGTATGGCGCCCCCTCCTCCCCTCCCAACCTATATATACTAGAGGATTTCCACCCTTTTGTGACACAAGTTTTGGAGCCTACTCTAGTTGATCTAGTTCTATTTTTTGTTGGTCCTAGTTGAATAATTAGAGCTAGCCCTAGCCACCTATAATCCTCATAATTAGAAGCCCCGTGTGGTTCTAATCTCCTTCCTCTAATTCTTCGGTGATGATTAGCTTTGGACGGCGAAGCGCTGCCGGATTGTGAAGACCGTACGCTTGCAACCAATTAGAGAGGTCGTGCTTTCGATCTTCCGTTCGAGGGATCATTCGTGGGCGATTTGCGGGATCGGCATCAACGTTCGAGGGACTTCAAGTACGATCTACACCGACTCATCTATTTCTGCTGCACTCCCGGAGTTGGTAACGATTCGTTGATCACAACCCTTTATGCATCTTCATATTGTTCCTCGATGATCGTAGGGCGAATTGTTTTTGTTTTCTACTATGTTTCCCAACATATATGAATGGTTATGATTTAATATGAAACTATTTGTAAGATTCATGATCATTACTATTGCCATGCTCCCCGTCCCAGAGGAAATCTGGAGCAGTGTGTCTGGATCGCCACCATAGGAGAAGCGCCCTGGCGAGGGATCGGTGGGACCCGTTCAGGACACTAGGTGCTCGTCGTGCACTACCCGACTAACAGGCTATGCCGCCGACCGCCGGCCATCGGCTTAGGCCCTTAGCCATCGGCCTACCTCTATGCCGACGGCCACCGTCGGCATATCCTCGTCGGCGTAGATAACGTCAGTGTTGTTGTGTCAGACCGTCGGCATAGAAAAGCCGTCGGCATAGGCATATAAGCCGACGGAGTCTGTACGACCGTCGACATAGAAACACAATCGGCGCAGATTTTCACCAGACGGCAACGGACAGCGCCATCAAAGACGCTAGCCAACCACGGGCTGCCGCGTGGCAGAGATATGCCGGCGGCCTGGCCGTCGGCATATATCTGCCATGTGGCAGCCGCTGGGCGCTCCTAGCAGCAGAGATATGCCGACGGCCTGGCCATCGGCATCGGTTTTCATCTATGCCGATGGCCTGGCCATCGGCATATCTCTGCTAGGTGGCGTCCGCCGGGCGCTCCTGGGCATGTCTGTTGTCGGCATAGATCTGTTCTGTTTTTTTCTCTGTTTTCTCTCTTTTCATCCATTTGACAGCATTCAAAAGCACAAAATATGATAGTATGCATATATACACAGAAATATGACAGATCATAATCAAGTTCATCATCTAAAGATACTCAAGATCATCATAATCAGCTAAAGATACTCAAGTTCACCATCTAAAGATCATCATCGTCGAAACTTCAAGAACATAAGTATTGCAAGACATGGAACATCATCATCGTCATCTAAAGAAACTAAGATGTAGGAACATGAGAAGTATGGCACGACGGCCACATGCACGGGTATCATCTTCGACCTCAGGCAAGACCACCACCGCCAAGACCGCCACCGCTAAAACCACCATCGCCAAGACCGCCACCGCCAAGACCAGCACCACTTTGCCAGATCGGAGTGACTAGGGTCGACGAAGCAGGAGTCGAGCCACCGGTCCCCTACATGTTTGAGAAGAGATTCTAAGGGTAAATATGATATGATAATATTGAATGAACGAGAACTAGTTTGTCAGTAGTTAGGCAAATTTAATAACCGGAGTGTCGCTGCCTAGTGCCACCCATTCATCGAATGTGGGCACGTGTGGGGGGTTCTCCAGCAGGTGGTGGTAGGGGTCTCATTTGTGGTGGATCTGTGCAGTTAGTCCAAGACGCCAATATAGCCTGCATGTTAGTTAAAGAAGCAAACTAGAAGGTCAGAATGAATGAAAGTGCAAATTTTATCTTGGTTTTAAGAGGGCAAAACTAACCGTCATCATTTGATGGTTGTAATCAACGTTTGCCCTCACTCGTTGCAAGTACTCCCGCACCTCAAGATTCCTATGCTCGACAAAGGCCTTATATGCCTACAAAATTTAGGTTGTTTCTAAGTGGGCACTGCTGAAAATAAACTGAGAAAGTTAGAGAGAAAGAAGATTAGGGGAAAGTAATTACAACATGCTGGCGGGCTAAGGGAGATTACGAACGTCCCGTACTCTCTAACGGGCTTGGGTTGGTAGCCTGAAGTCGTGTGTACGAGACCGAAGGAGTGATCAAGCCATCGAAACACGGGTAGCGGCCATGGGACTTCGGCTGGATGGCCACCACCGCCGTCTCGTCGATCCGAGACTGGACGGCACCAAGAACATCCGGAGCAGGCGGATGCAACCTCTCAAACTGCTGAATGTAAGACTGCAGGTGCTCCTCGGTCTTGCCGTAGTACTCGCTCTCGCCATCATTGCGATCACTCCGCTCATGGGCCATCTTCCACGACTCCATGTCTGAGAGTGGCCTCTTCAACTTGTCCTCCTGCAACGTCAAACAGAAGTTAGCCATACATAAGAACATAACGGTAAAAAGAAGAACAAAAATGCATCATGCATATACATATACCTTCATGGCCTTGAATCCCAAGTGGTTCCTATTTCCTTGGCCGTGTGTCCCATCTTTTCCACGGTTAGCCCGGGCCTTGTTACTCTTGGCAGCAAACTCTACATCTTCACCGAGCCAACTATCCACCAAACTCGCCCATCCGTCATTCTTTCCATAGCACCAAGGAGGAATAACCTAAAAAATGGAAGCATGACATGTGAGCACGAAAAAATTAAATTGACTGCTTATATGTTGGAATGAAAAGTCAGTAATAGTTACCCTCATGAACTGCTCCCTGTTCAAGGTAAGTCATTGCTTCCGCGCTTCACTTTTGCTCATCTTTTGATGAAGGTAGGTGTAGTAGTAGTGCGAGACGGCAACCCAACGCACCTTGTACTGCAACTGATGAGATTTCTTCTTCGCAGCCGCCAGCAAGACCACGTCGGCTCTGGCCTTGTGCTCGTCAAGAACTCTATACAGTTCCTGCAATCATGCATAAAACCAGAAGCAAACAAGGCATGAGTTGAGTGATTCAATGATAAACTATGAACGAAACTAAAGACAAGTGATTCAGACGAGAACTTGCCCAAAATTTGGTGATCACGGCCTTAGCGGTCGTCCCGTACTCCGCGTGGCTAGAAGCCTCATAGTGGGCCTAGCTTGTGGCCAAAACCCGCAGATCCAGGTCCTTGTCTGGCCGCGGGCAGAATAGGCCCGGCCAATACTCCTTCAACAGGGTAGTGATAAGGCGTTCGGTTTACGACCCTTTCTATGAAGGATCCAGTTCCTGCAAAAGAATCAAAGATTTGGCATGTGTACAATAAAAAAATGTGGTGTTGAAAATATTGTGAGGCATTTGCTCTGTTCCTGCAGGTTCAATGAGCCACTTGTGTGCGTCGATAGAAGGTGGTGTAGGTACTCCAGCAATACCATGTAGCCACCCCTTCGGAGCACCCGACGACAAGTCACCCCACAACTTGGGGTCAACCTCCACTCCACCACCCTCCTCGCCCTCCTCCTCCTCACCCTCATCCTCGCACTTCTCCTCCTCGGCCTCCTCCTCCTCGCCCTCCTCCTCACCATCAAGAACATACTCCTCCTCCTCAGACTCAGAAGGTGGCTCAGTATAGGAGGTCATCGAAGATGACCCCCCCCCTATTTCGGACACGGCCCGGAGTTTTTTGATCCGGGTGCCTCTCCCCCCACCTCCTCCTCCTCTAGGGGCTCTCCCCCACCCCCTCCTCCTCTAGGGTCTCCTACCCCGACCCCTCGACCTCCCCATGAGGTGTCATCATCGCGTAGTCTAGGGAGACCTTGTGGGCTCGTCCACTCCAAGTAAGTGACTTGAATTTGTTGAGGAAACTGGCGCCGCTAGACTTGCCCATGATTAGAAAACTTGCATTGAGAAGAGAATAAACAATTAGTAAGGATATCAAATAAACAAGCATACAAAAAAACATTAATAACAGAAGAGCACATTAAGCATACAGAAAAGAACATTAATAACAGAAGAGCACAATAAGCATACTATTGTAATCTACCTCAATCATCATTAAAAGAACATACATTTTCTAGAACCCATATGAATCATCACTATTGTAATCTATTTGTCGACCGGTCATGGAATTGTTGCTCACCCTCCGATGTAGAGGATGTAGTCGATCAAAGGAGGGACAATCATGGACCAACACTTCCAACGTCGACGATCACTCCACGAAGATGGAACACCACAAATCCTGTTAAGTCCACCAAGTGAAAAAAAAATCCTGTTAATTGTCCCTCCTTTGGATTTGGCCCGGACGTTCCTCGGTATACATGGACAGTTTTAACTATGAAAAAAAAATCATGTTTCATCAAGTTCAACTTTTGTCCTTCATTTTTTAGCAAGATCATCATCATTAAATAACCTCTCATCATATCCCAATTTTGGAGCACATCTCACATAGCTACTTAACACTAAGCATTGACACTTAAAACTATGAAGAAAAAAAACATATTTCGTCAAGTGTCAAATTTTGTCCAGTTCAATTTTTTTGACAAGATCACCATGATAAAAATAACCACTCATCTTATACCAATTTTGGAGCACATCTCAAGTGACAAGATCATCATGATAAAAATAATGCAACCTAACAACCTAACATCCTAACATCCAACATTCACCCATCTATCAACCTAACAACCTAACATCCGGGCCAAACCGGTTTTGACCAGTGGACCTCTCCACACAGTTGTGTTAGGTCAGCCCATAGGAACACTTGGGAGGAACGTCCGGGCCAAACCCAAAGCAAGAACCCCTCCATGTATACCTGACGTGGACATTTCCCTCCTCCAGATGCCGACGACGGCGCCGTCCATGTCGGGGGCCACACCCTGGAGACGCGTGCCGCCTCTTCGGACATGACACCACACCGTACAACATGTATGAGGGCCCGATGCGACGCTCGGGTGGCATTGCTATTCCCACAGGGCCCCCGCCCGCCTAACCCTATAGCGTTTGACCACGAGATCTAGCACTTTGACTTGCCACGGACGGGCTTTGACCAGTGGACCTCTCCACCCGGCTGTGGTACGTCAGCCCATAGG
>NC_041389.1:549119494-549129117 GCF_002162155.2 Triticum dicoccoides
GGAAGAACCCCTCCATGTAGACCCTACGCAATCGTTTTCCCCCTCCACCTTCCGGTGGCGGCGCCGTTCGTGTGGGTGGCCACACCCAGGAGATGCGTGCCGCCTCTTTGGACATGCCACCACACCGTATGACATGTATGAGGGCTCGGTGCGACGCTCCGGTGGCATTGCTACCCCCACAGGGCCCCCGCCCCGCCTAACCCTATAGTGTTTGACCACGAGGTCTAGCCCTTTGACTTTCGCTGGACTGGCTTTGACAAGTGGACCTCTCCACCCGGTTGTGGTAGGTCAGCCCATAGGAACACTTGGGAGCAATGACCGGGCCAAACCCACAACAAGATCCCCTCCGTGTAGACCCGACACGACCGTTTTCCCCCTCCAGGTGTCGCCGGCGGCACCGTCCTTGTGGGAGGCCACACCTCGGAGACACGTGCCGCCTCTTCGGACATGCCACACTACAAGAAATATGTCAACTTGTGACCTTCTGTCAGTGACCCTGTATGAATTGGTCATAAATCTATGACCATTTGAGACCAATTGGTCAAAAGCTGTTCGGGGGGCTCCAAACCCTAAACCATAATGACAATTTCGGTCAGAAAGGTTATAATTTCCTTGCATGAAATGGTCGTAAAGCAAACAACACTGGTCCGCTGCCTTATTTCTAGTTGATAACGACCAATATAGATGGTCATGGTGATATGACTGGGCGTCATGTCATCAATTTTTCCTATGTGGCATGTGTATGTGTCAATTTTTACCTATGTGTCATATACATGTGTCAATTTCATCTTACGTGTAGGTTTGAACCATACAGTTGACCTATGGGACCTCGCGTACTGACTTGTGGGACACGCCATGTCGTACTGACTAGTAGGACCCGCCTTGGTTGACCTGTTGGACCTACCCTACTGACTAGTGGGACCCGCCTGTCGGACCAGCCCTAGTGAATAGTAGGACCCACCCGCTAGTGCTGACGGGTCAGACCCACAACCATCCATCCATTTTGTGGCTCTTGCCAATAATGCACAAAAAATGGGAGACTGGGGTTTGAACCCGAGACCTCTCGGTCCTTCGCGTGGAAGTAAACCACCATGCCACGCCGCACTTGGTGCTAACACTACAAACCAAGGCTTATTGAACATTGTCTTTCATTTCTGGGCCTGGGCCTCGGTAGGTCGAGGCCTCCTTCTCTCCACCCTTTTCCTGAACAATTTTTACGCAATGCCGAGTGGGCCGACAACCCATAGGCCCTATGAACATGCACATCGGTGGGAACTAGGAGCCTCGCTCAAGTTTGAGTCCACAACAACTTTTCCGAGTTCAATTTTTCACCATGAATTAAAAAATGTTAAACGAATATAGAAAAAATTATTGATCATGTATTAAAAAATGATAAATAAATATATGAAAAATGTTAAATGTGTACAAAAAAGGTTAACCATGTATTAAAAAATGATAATTAAATATTTAAAAAAAATGTTAAAAGGGTTAAAAAAATGTTTGTCGTGTATCAAAAAATTATGAGAATATATTAAATGTTAGTCATGTATAAAAAATATATAATGTGTATGAAAAAAGTTGATCATATATTTAAAAAAAATTAATCCAACCATTTTAAAAATATGTTAATTTTTTGAATTAAATTTGACCATGTTTTCAAAAAATTAAATGCAAAGGTTTTCCAATTTTTTGATTTTTTTTGAATTTTTCATACCGGTTTCAAAATGCGGTCAAAACGGCGGGCATGACCGTTCATAGCTAGTGGTTGAATCTTTGAAAAATTTTGTTGTTTCTCTGATTAAATAGATACTTTTGTACTTACAAATGATTTTTGGGAAAAATAAAGAGCAAACTATGAGGCAGCTGCAGTTCAAATTTGACCCGCTTCCATCTGAATCGGCAAAAATTTATCTTTTTCACGAGAGGTGGATCAGATGACACCCAACCATTTTGTCAATTGTGCATTAAATATGTCCTAATATTTTAGAAAATTCATTTGGTACAATTTTACAACAAATATATGGTAGGTTCTTCACAAAAAAACCTCATTTTGGGCACTCTAAAAATGGAAAATGATTTTTTCGTACAAAGAAAATGAAAAGTTCCTTAGGAAACATTGTTTTTCGTTCCAATATGCACCCTTGTGCACAATATGAGATCATTTGAACAAACTATGCCATGAATGTGGCCATAAGATTGATAATTTGGCTTGAAAGCCCTTGATCTCCACACATGATAGCTCGTTTCTGAGAACACTTTTTTAAAATAATTATAATATTACAAGTTTATTATATTTCCTGGCAACTTGGCCACATATAATGATACAATGCAAAGGTTTTCTAACTTTTTGATTTTTTTTTTGATTTTTTCATGTCCGTTTCAAAATGCGGTCAAAACGGCGGGCATGACCGTTCATAGCTAGTGGTTGAATCTTAGAAATTTTTTGGTGTTTGTCTGATTAAATAGATACTTTTGTACCTACAAATGATTTTTGGGAAAATTGAGAGCAAACTATGAGGCCGCTGCAGTTCAAATTTGACCCGCTTCCAACTAAATCGGCAGAAATTTGTCTTTTTCACGAGAGGTGGATCAAAAAATTTTACACCCAACCATTTGGTAAATTATGCATTAAATATGTCCTAGTATTTTAGAAAATTCATTTGGTCTAATTTTTCAACAAATATATGGTACGTCCTTCACAAAAAAACCTCATTTTGGGCACTTGAAAAATGGAAAATGATTTTTTCGTCCAAAGAAAATGAAAACTTCCTTAGGAAACATTGTTTGCCGTTCCAATATGCACCCTTGTGCACAATATGAGATCATTTGAACAAACTATGCCATGAATGTGGCCATAAGATTGATCATTTGCCTTGAAAGCCATTGATTTCCACACATGATAGCTCGTTTCTGAGAACACTTTTTTAAAATAATTACCGTATTAATAGCTTATTATTTTTCTTGGTAACTTGGCCACATATAATGACACAATGCGGGTTTTCTAAGTTTTTGATTTTTTTGAATTTTTCATGCCCGTTTCAAAATGCGGTCAAAACGGCGGGCATGACCGTTCATAGCTAGTGGTTGAATCTTGGAAAACTTTTGATGTTTCTCTGATGAAATAGATACTTTTGTAACTACAAATGATTTTTGGGAAAAATAAAGAGCAAACTATGAGGCAGCTGCAGTTCAAATTTGACCCGCTTCCAAGTAAATCGGCAGAAATTTGTCTTTTTCATGAGAGGTGGATCAAAGATTTTGACACCCAACCATTTGGTCAATTGTGCATTAAATATGTCCTAGTATTTTAAAAAATTCATTTGGTCCAATTTTTCAACAAATATATGGTAGGCCCTTCACAAAAAAAACCTCATTTTGGGCACTCGAAAAATGGAAAAAGATTTTTTTCGTCCAAAGAAAATGAAAACTTCTTTAGGCAACATTGTTTTCCATTCCAATATGCACCCTTGTGCACAATATGAGATCATTTGAACAAACTATGCCATGAATGTGGCCATAAGATTGATCATTTAGCCTGAAAGCCATTGATCTCCCACATGATAGCTCATTTCTGAGAATACTTTTTAAAAATAATTATCGTATTACAAGTTTATTATTTTTTCTGGTAACTTGGCCACATATAATGACACAATGCAATGATTTTCTATTTTTTTGATTTTTTTTTGAATTTTTCATGTCCGTTTCAAAATGCGGTCAAAACGACAGGCATGACCGTTCATAGCTAGTGGTTGAATCTTAGAAAACTTTTGGTGTTTCTCTGATGAAATAGATACTTCTGTACCTACAAATGATTTTTGGGAAAAATAAAGAGCAAACTATGAGGCAGCTGCAGTTCAAATTTGACCCGCTTCCAACTAAATCGGCAAAAATTTGTCTTTTTCACGAGAGGTGGATCAAAGCTTTTGACACCCAACCATTTGGTCAATTGTGCATTAAATATGTCCAGTATTTTAGAAAATTTATTTGGTCCATTTTTGCAACAACTATTTGCTGGTCCTTCACAAAAAACCCGATTATTGGCACTCCGGAAGTTGAAAAATGATTTTTTGTGCAAAGAAATAAAACCCCCATCCCAATATACACACATGTACACAATATTGGATCATTTTCACAAAATATGGTCCAATTTTCCATCAAAGATTTCATATGTTCTTAAAAACATTTTTACACTTAGAAAATAAAATTAAATTCTCATTGGTGGAAAGGTGTGTGCCACGGATCGATGACATGGCACACATCCATTCATCCATCCGCCCGTCCATCCGTCCCACACCATGGTGACCTCCTCCCTCCGCTTCTTCCTCCCAAACCCTAACTCCCACTCCACCTATTCAGATTGAATCGATGGCGACGCCGCATTCCCTTCTAAAGCCGCCGCCACTCCGCTCTTGATCCAGATCCCCCTTGCAACCGAACCTCTCCCTCTCTGCCACACCTCTCCCCTCGCCGTTGCCTCCCTCTCCATCACCCACCTCTCCCCTAGCCGCCGGTCTGCCACATCCGGCAACGTCGAGGCCAGTGGGTGTTGGATCCGGCACCGGCGTGGCCCCTCCATAAGCAACTCGAACAGGGGGGCGGCGGCGCCATGGCTTCCCCCAACCCCACGGCATGGGCCTGAGCCACCCGCTGGCCTCGGCTGGGTCCTACACAAGCAGCCGCGCGGGATGATGCTGATGGCGCTGCATCCGCGGCCCCCGACCATCCCGTCGGCGCTGCGGCCCGCGGAGGCGGCTGCCCGCGAGGTGCTGCTGCGACTACACCCAATGGAGGAGGCAGAGCGGCGCCAGCACAGGGTCCAGATTGAGGCGGGGTCTAGATCGAGGCAGGGTCCTTCTTCCTCCGTCTGCTTCTGCTCGGACGCCATGGGAGTGCTAGAGACGCCACAACGCAGCTGCTCCCACGTTAAGGTAGCCACTATCTCGCCCATCTTCTCCCCATCCCTTCCATTTGCTTCGCTGATGCGTTTCATTTCCAAGGGATTAGCTCGTGCGCTAGGACATGTGTTTGTCGTTGCCGTGGGCATGCTCCCGCTGCTGCTGGATTTGGGGGGTGGGGAGAGAGTAGAGTGGGAGAGGCTACCTTCGCCGCACTCACGGGCCTCGTCTTCAAGGAAGGTACTTCAATAGATGTCTCTACTTATGACTGAACTGTACAGTTGAGAGTGGTTCATTTTAGATTGACTATACTAAATGTGTGAGATGATTTCATCGATAGTAGAGATCTTGGTAGTGTTCACTGGATGCACTCTGATTGATTAGTTCATAGGCTGAATGCTTGCACTAAATGACTGAAAATAGTTCAATTTTGTACAAATGCACTCCCACAGGTCTCTGCTACATATGGATTAGATTTCTGAGATTTAGCACTACAATGTGTTAATGTTGATCTCAGATATGCTCATCTTGATCCCTATTAAGGGGGGGGGGGGAGGGAACACCAGTTGCATCCATCTTTTCATACACTTGTTTTCTGCACATGTATGCAGTCTAGTTTGATGGACGACGGTACAAAAATGAGCCTCTTAGGAGTGTGGAGGAACAACAGTTGCATCCCGGTCACTTGTTCTTGCTAGCATCCCAGACGTTGAATGATGGCTTGTTAAGCATGAAACTGGGATTTCTAATAAAGTTTGCCATGAACATATATGATTGTGTTATATGAATTTATTGCATGCCCTCTTGGATTCTGTTTTTTGCTGATGCATGTGTGCTGATGAATGCTTCAGTTAACCATTCACTAGTATATATATGTACATAAATATGTGTGTGAACCTTGTAATCAATGAGAACAAGTGCAGCTATGTACTGACTATGCCTACTGAAATAGTATATTGACTATGCATGTTGTCTATTAGTGCATCATCTGTGTTGTTTGATTTCTACAAACCTGATGATCTTGCTCACCTTGTGCCTACCTACCTGCAGATCGATGGGTCTCTAGCTCGCAGGGGCCATCAAGGACCTGATGGAGAGGGGGCTCATCAGGATGGTGTCATCATTTTGGGCTGCCTTCAGGTTTCGATGCATTTGCCTCTGGTTACTAGGCATTGATGGGTAACATGAGGTATGAGAAACGCTTGTAGTCGTAATAGCTGAACATGATGTGCCTGTATATTGTCGGTAGCAGAATGTATGTATGTATCTGGTCTTGGTGCTGCATCGGCCTCTGGTACGCAGTAGGAATGGATGTCCTTAGTTGGATCAATTTACAGTTTGTTTGTTACAGTTATCTATATCAAGTGTTGCTTTGTGAATACTGGAAACTTGGTTTTGATGTCCTTAGTTGGATCAATTTACAGTCTGCTTCAAGAGCCTCTTGTATATGATGCATACATGTACACTGGTGGTGTTTTTTTGGAAGTTGAATCATACACACATGTAGTCGCTTCATTTGTTTGACCTGGAAGATGTTTCTCTTTCTCAGGTTCCTATTGGGAGGGCCACCCTTGGACGTATCATTAACGTTATTGGTGAGCCTTCATGGTCCCCGAAGAGGGGGATGGCGAGGACGCCATTGGAGCCTAGCACGACAACATCACCAGTACCTTGCTGCTGTTGGGAACGGAAGCGAGTTGTTCCATGCACCGAATCTGGGGAGAAAATCACCTTCGGCATGTACGCCATCACCTTGGGCGTGATCGTGGCGCTGCTGCTTGGCCTCAACATGTCCTAGAGCTCCATTACCGCCGCCCTCACGCTCATCTTCCTCGACTTCAAGGACGCCCGCCCCTGCCTTGAGAAGGTAATTGTCTGTCCGTCCGTCCGTTCATATGCAGTTAACTAAGTTGTGCCCCATTGATGTCCTACTACTGTTAATTGTTACTACCATGGTGCTGATGCTGTTCAGAATATGATATGTGCCTTAATTATAAGTTCTGGTCTCTCTTAAGAGACACTTTTAGCTTTTGACTCAAAGTTGTTAACTTGGTACTGCATGAGTTTTACTACTACTAACATAGAGATTTTGTAGGCACTGCTACCTGATGAGTGCTTTCTTTGTAATATTTCACCTTCGTATGCATAGGTTTATTCGGTGAAAGGCTTCCGCATCTCTGTCTACCACATCTGTGAAAGTGTGAATCATATCTGTGAAAGGTGGAAGCATGTTTCTGGCAAATGTTCTATGCGTTGCCACACTTATATTTGAATTTTCTGTTATTTTTATTGCTACTATGTTGGTACTCCCATTGGGAAATTTGGCTAGCTGCCCATATCAGTTGATGAACTATACTATTATCCACTGCTTTTAATCAGCTGATGATGCATATTCAGTTTGGCTGGTTTTGTTACATACATGGCTTTGTTTTGGTCTGGCAACTCAACTGTGATGCCATTGTTGCTGCTCTGTATAACTTCTATATGTTTAGAGCATGCATCCAAATTGTTAATCTCATGTCTGCACTTCTATATGTTTTTGATGTCAAACACTTATGCATGACTAATTGTTAAGTTGATACAATTTCTTTGGTAGGAAAGCATGGAAACTTAGAGTATAGACTGTTAAACTGCCACTGATTTAGACTACATACTTTTTAATCTTATGCTAAACTGCCCCTGATTTGGTCTGCAGCTTGCACATACAACATTTAGTCATGGTGAGGCCTCCTCCCCTCCTCCAACCCCCTGACATGGTGAGCTCCGCCCCTCCTTCTACCCCTTGTAGATCTGATATGAAGTGGGCATCAGTTGCAATTGTTATGGACACACCATAGCAGCATTGTATTGGTTCAATTTTTATGCATAATTCGATTGTGACTGTGTTGTTTGATGTTGCTTGCCTCATCTATTTTTCATGTCCTGTGTGAAATTTGTACCCTACTAGAAGATGCCACCATCAAGTTAATAATAACACTAACGATCATTTGATTCTAGTCTAGAGATACAAATAACATTAGTTAGGTCCATGGATGGATGGATGAACACACACAGCTAGTAGCCTAGCAGTGTTAGCAAAGGATGGGAGTATAATATTTATTGCATTCATTTATTGGAGCAAATAGTAACTAACTGTCATGGGCTTATTATTGTGAAGCTCCATGAACTTTTTTGGTCGATTAGCTGTCCAAGTTGCTGAAGAACAAATCATACAACCATTATCTTGTTGATTGATGCAGTTTCTCACCTTTTGGTGCTGATGTTTAGTTCCTTGCTTAATTCTGGATACTGTTAAGTTGAAATAAAGTTGTATGAGAAAATGATCACTAAACTAAGCAGGCTTAACCTGATAATAACTTCTTTTATGTTAATAGCCTACAATGTTGTCTCAGAGCTTATTGTCCAAAATAATACCTCTACTTTTTGTGTCCTTTAGGAATGTGTATCCTTCAGGACAACTCAAGTAGGTATATAGCTCGCCGCAAATCGCTCGTCCCTCCTCCTTTCCCGGACATGAATGTGAGATGTTGCACATGCAAGATCTGAGCCATATGGCATATTGTAATTTTTATTGTCGGTTTTTATGTACGATGTCATGAAGATGTATGTTTGAAATGTTGCTTTGATAGCAAAATTGTATTCATGTGTACATGCTGCTTTGACAGCAAAATTATGAAAAATTCTCAACAATATATATGGGTTAAATATCTGTTTTCCAATTTTCTATGCTTAAAGTTGTACTGCGCCTGAAAAGGCTACAACAAACTGATGATGTTGCTGTGGAATTGTTTATTTTATTTTAAATAGCGAAAATAATAATTCTGCCAAAAAGTTATAAAAAGAAAAATGAAAAGGCCAGCAAAAACAAAATGAAAAGGCCAAAAAAAGTGCAAGGAAAAGTAAAGGGCCCAAAAAAGAAAAGGCCTGAAAAAATTGGGCTTGGCCCATTTAGTTGACTATAAAAAAACATAGAATTGTTGGAATTAGTGTGCTCGGCCCATATGAAAGACAGAATTGGACCGGGCTGAATCTTATCAATGACCTTTTCAATTGATCGCAATTTTGCCACGTCAGATTGCCACATCGGATCCGACGTGGCCTGCGCAGATAGCCAGTGACCAAAACAAAAGTTCATTGGTTCAACAACCTTTTGTTTTGGTCGTAAACGTTTACGACCTTATCCAGAAGAAGGTCGTTAATTTCAGCTTACCACGGCCATCTTTTGACCTTCTGTTTTTGGTCACAAAAAGGTCGCAAATGGAAAACAATGACCATTTAGTGACCAATAGTGATGGTCGCAAGTTAACGTATTTCTTGTAGTGCCACCACACCGTATGGCATGTATAAGGGCCCTGTGCGACGCTCCGGTGGCATTGCTACCCCCACAGTGCCCCCGCCCTGCCTAACCCTGTAGTGTTTGACCATGAGATCTAGCCCTTTGACTTTCGCCGGACGGGATTTGACAAGTGGAGCTCTCCACCCGGTTGTGTTAGCTCAGCCCATAGGAACACTTGGGAGAAATGACCGGGCCAAACCCACGCAAGATCCCCTCCGTGTAAACCCGACGCACCGTTTGCCCCCTCCAGGTGCCGGCGGCCGCGCCGTCCGTGAGGGGGGCCGGCCACACCCCGGAGACGCGTGCCGCCTCTTCAGACATGCAACCACACCGTATGACATGTATGAGGGCCTGATGCGACGTTCGGGTGGCATTGCTACCCCCCAGGGCCC
>NC_041389.1:549129278-549167487 GCF_002162155.2 Triticum dicoccoides
TCTAGCCCTTTGACTTCCCACGGACGGGCTTTGACCAATAGACCTCTCCACCCGGTTGTGTTAGGTCAGCCCATACGAACACTTGGGAGCAACGTCCGGGCCAAACCCACAGCTAGATCCCCTCCGTGTAGAACCAACACGTCCGTTTCCCCCGTCTAGGTGCCGGCGGCGCCGCTATCGGTGAGGGGGGGCACACCCCGAAGACGCGTGCCACCTCTTCGGACATGCCACCACATCGTACAACATGTATGAGGGTCTGGTGCGATGTTATGGTGGCATTGCTACCACCAGGGCCCCAGCCCCGTCTAACCATGTAGCGTTTGACCACGAGATCTAGCCCTTTGACTTTTCACAGACGGGCTTTAACCAGTGGAGCTCTCCACCCGGCTAAGGTAGGTTAGCCCAGGAACACTTGAGAGCAACGTCCACGGCAAACCCATAGCTAGAACCCCTCCTTGTAGCCCCGACGCGGCCGTTTCCCCCTCCAGGTGCCGGCGGCGGCGCCGTCCGGGAGGGGGGCCACACCCCGGAGACGCGTGCCGCCTCTTCAGACATCCCACCACACCATACGACATGTATAAGGGCCCGGTGTGACGCTCCAGTGGCATTGCTACCTCCCCCAGGGCCCCCGTTAGGCCTTACCCTGCAGCGTTTGACCACGAGATCTAGCCCTTTGACTTCCGACGGACGGGCTTTGACCAGTAGACCTCTCCACCCGGTTATGTTAGGTCAGCCCATACGAACATTTGGGAGCAACATCCGGGCCAAACCCACAGCAAGATGCCCTCCGTGTAGACCCGACGCGGCCGTTTCCCCCCTCCAGGTGCCGGCGGCAGTGCCGTCCGTGAGGAGGCCACACCCCGGAGACGCGTGCCGCCTCTTTAGACATGCCACCACACCACCCGGTTATGGTAGGTCAGTCCCATAGAAACAACTGGGAGCAACGTCCCCTCCGTATAGACCCGATGCGGCTGTTTCCCCCCTCCAGGTGCCGGCAGCGACGCCTTCCGTGAGGAGGGCCACACCCCGGAGACGCGTGCCGCCTCTTCAGACATGTCACCACACCACCCGGTTGTGGTAGGTCAGCCCATAGAAACAACTGGGAGAAACGTCCCCTCCGAATAGACCCAATGCGGCTGTTTCCCCCTCCACATGCCGGCGGCGGTGCCATCCGTGAGAGGGGCAATACCTCGGACGTGAGGGAATCACACTCCGGAGACGCGTGCGGGGCGTTTGCAACCGCCACAACACTTCTGTCGGCACATATCTATTTTTGATTTAAATAAAATATAAGGACCTATATTCAAAAGAACATGACGACACATTATTAACGTACTCGAAAAAAATACAAACTACATATATATATATTCATAATCTATGGAAATTTTTTCACCAAATCGATAATTAATGTATGTATGTTTATATTTACACCTGGTACATGTAAGTTAATCAAATAATAATACATATAAGTAGTGGCAGGGGCATATATATATTGCCACAGAACTAGTTAAGGCTTGCTAAATATTTAATGGTTTAAAAGTAAGTAAAAAATATGAAATAAATAGGGAAGCCTCACTCCAATATAATAAGATGATCCAATATATATGCAGATGGCACCGCCGTCGGCATAGCTGCGGCAGGGGTAGCTGGCCGACGCGCCGAGGATCGATGACGTGGCGTCTATGCCGAGGGCGGCCGTCGGCATTGATATTGGTCGGTGCACCCCGGATCGATGACGTGGCGTGCAAATCTATGCCGACGGCCGCTTGTCTCAGCCGTCGTCATAGTTTGAACGGCGTTAGTCGTCCGTCTCTGGAGGGATCACCGGGCCGCGGCTATGCCGACGGCCCATTTATTCCGACGGCCCATTTATGCCGACGGTTGCTGTAGGCATACGTGCAGCTAGGCCGAAAAAATCCATTTTCGGCCGAATTTCGTCAATCTCGCCTGGGCCCGGTAATTGTGTGTGTCGGCCGAAAATTTCGGCCCAGTTTGAACTTTGTCTTGGCCCAATCTAACTTCTGGGGCCTCCCGACAATTTTCCTATCGAACGAAGCCTGAACCCTAAACAAATCACAATACCCGCTCCTCCTGTGCGTGCGTGCGGCGGCGGGCTGCGCCCAGATTCGGCTCCTCCACTCGCCGCCGCCTGCCTCCCGGCTCGAGCCTGCCGGTCCTACCCCGTCCGCGCCTTCCTGACGGCCCGGCCCCTGCTACTGACCTCTGCCGGATGCGGGCTGCAGCTGAATCTGGAACTCCTGAACTCTGCAGCTCATCTCCCTATTCAATCTTTTATTTTGGAGCTGATGGCGATGTTGGACTGATGCAAAGTTTGGTAAACACTTACGTATATACGTACTCCTTAGTGTTGTTCAACTGCTACACTTTTGCTCTGCTTGTTTTCAATTTTTTCGGTCGAATTTCGTCCAGATTTCGGTCAAATTTTGTTTAAAATTCAAATTTTGGTTCTGTAATTTCGTCCGAGATTTGACCGAAAGATTTGAAATACCCGAATTTCGTCCATCTCGCCCAGTGCCGAAAAAAAGTGCAAACCGAAAACCAAAACGCAGGGGTGGCGAGCCTGGGTCGGTAGCCACATTGGTCGTCATCCAGAGGACACGGCTGCCACGATCACCATCAGACAGAACAAGATTGGAAGTGTTGGTGAGGCAAAGCATTGGTGTAGAGGAAGTGGTGTTCCTTTTTGAGACCGGAGTTTCCCGGTTGGCGACCCACATGACGGTGAGCTCAGGTATGTCGGTGTACCATATGCCGACGTACAGCTTGGCCAGAGCAGTGGAGTTGGAGGGGTTGAAGAAGCCCAAGGCCAAGGAACCATCGTCCGGGATGATGGTTGCGCCAGGCGAGAGCGGCTTGCTGGGGACAAGCCGGTCGTCACACGCACACAACGGCAGGAAGCTCAGAAGGATCAGCGCTCCCGCGCGGCGGTGCAGCTGGTGAAAGCAGCTGGCCAATCCATAGGTCGGTGGTCAGCCAAATGTTAGTGCTATACTTCTGACGGATGCTTATAATTGGGAGCACTTGCATCAAGCCTCGGTGGCTTATATTCAAAAAAATGTTTTGACGAATGAGACCTACTCGTTTTTGGAATAATGGCAAATTGCTTCAGAGTATAATTGAGACTTGAGACAACTTGAGAGTGTATGGGGAGTTGACAATTTGGCTGTCCGCGTCGGAGTTGGGATGCCACAGTCACTGCTGACTAGGCTGACTAGTGACTGAAAATTAACCTATACATGGAGTAGTTAGTCAGACCAGGTACAAATGTAGGAGCAAAGGGCGTGTGCTACCGTTGTAAATGCGTAGTTTGGTGTTTATCTACCTGACGACCTCATCTTGTCACACCTTACAAGGTTAATAGCAAAGCAACATGGTCATGATCTCAGAAGTTCAGGGTCTTCATTCAGAGATGCTTTTACTCTATCCTGTATCATATTCAGAGTTCTTTTTAGACAAGTATCATATTCAGATATGTGTGCAAGTACTATAGTCACGGGCCACAGGCAGGGCCATGGGCATGCTTAACGGGCGCGGGCACTAGCATAACTGTGACTCGTGAATTTCTGTGGAGAGTTGAAAAAGACTGCAGAAATATAACTTTTTCCAACTGCAAACCGTTAGCAAAAGTAGATGAAAAATTAAGACGGCTTCTGCTATCTGGAAAAAAAGGCAGAAATGTTAGCAGGAGAGAGCTCACCCAATCGACAACAGGGTTGCTGTCCTTTGTTTTTTCAAGGAGGGTTGCTGTCCTTTGTTTTTTCAAGTAGTATATCTTAACATATACTCCCTCCGTCCGAAAATACTTGTCATCAAAATAGATAGAAAGAGATGTATCTAGAGCTAAAATACATCTAGGTCCATCCCCTTTTATCCATTTTGATGACAAATATTTCCGGACGAAGGGAGTCCTCTGCATCAAAAGGGAGCATAAAAAAAGTCTTATATTTTGATACAGAGGGAGTAGTTTTTTTGTAACTGAGACTATATGTCCTGCAAATAAAAAATTGAATGGAGAACATACTAAAAGATAGTAATGACTACTCCCTCCATCCGGAAATACTTGTCATCAAAATGGATAAAAGGGGGTGTATCTAGACGTATTTTAGTTCTAGATACATATCTTTTTTATCAATTTTGATGACAAGTATTTTCGGACGGAAGGAGTACTAAGCAACACATGATACATCCCTATTTTCCATATTTTGGAAAATGGCATCGCTGCCTATTGAGCCATAGTACATTTTACAGTAGTGTTCAATTCATCAAATGCATTGTTTCCTTCCAGAGATTTTCAATACAGCTAAAACTACAGATTTGTTTCATCGTCCCTCTATCTCAGTAAGAGTAAAACTGTTCACGGATGTCTGGACATCAGTTCTGATTTGATTCATTGCAGCAGTTTGTCTCGCAAAGTAGGCCGGGCGATTGGGGGATGTAAGTGTGCTGCTTCCGTTCTCTAGGACAAACACAACAGATGACATGAGTGGCCTATCATCGGGGTTCTCCTGGACACACAAGAGTGCAACATGGACGCAAAGTAGAACTTCATCTGGTGAAGTATCTAAGATAGACGAGTCCGGCAGCTCATTGGTCCTAGCTTCCTTCCACATATTCCATGACTGAAACAACCAGAAACATCATATCAGTATTAATTTTATGTATCCAACAAAAAATGCTTCAGTATTTGATCCACTTTTCGAAACAGAACTTGACAGAAGTCATGTGTACTCACATAAACTGTGAGGCTAGGGAATCCCATGGTTTGACTAATGGAGTTTGTTCTTATACCAGTTACAACCTCTAGTACTAAAACGCCGAAGCTGTAGACGTCAGACTTGGTAGAGAAGGCACCTTCCATTGCATACTCAGGAGCCATGTAACCACTGTTGATCATTCTAATTATAAGAGGTATCTAATGGGAGTTGAATTTATTGAAAAAATGTGTTTAAAAAAATAAAAACTCACTATGTTCCAACAACATGTTGGGTATTCGCATGTTCCAAGTTATCGCCAAATATCCTCGCCATACCAAAATCCGCTATCTTGGGTTTAAAATCTGCATCTAACAAAACATTTCCAGCTTTGAGATCTCTATGAATTATGGTGAACCTTGAGTCTTCATGAAGATATCGAAGTCCTTTTGCAACCCCTTTGATTATATGAAACCGTGTCGCCCAATCCAAGAGCAATTTTCTTGACTCATCTAAAAAAGAAACAAAGTTCAAGTTGTCTTAGAAATCATGGTTTGTTATTAGAATATGCACCAAAAAGGGTAGCATCTAAGCTCTTATTTTGCAGATACTCGTATATCAGCAGCTTTTCATCTCCCTCATTGCAGCATCCAAGAAGTCGAACCAAGTTTCTATGTTGCAATTTGGCAATTAGAATCACTTCATTCCTAAATTCTCGTGTTCCTTGCTGAGAATCTCTACTTAGCCTCTTGATTGCAACTTCTTGACCACCTAACATTCCCTACAGAAATATAATGAAAATCTAATATATGACTTTGCAGTATGAAAAAAATTCTCTCTTTATTAGAACTAACACTAGGACACCCGCAAAATAAAGAATTAATACTAGGAAAGAACATATTTAATGAGTTACCTTGTATACTTTACCAAAGCCTCCGCGTCCAATCATGCATAGTTCAGAGAAATTGTGGGTTGTGAGGGCAATTTCTTCTAATCTTACGAATGGAAATTCTTGATCATGAGGAGGGTTTTCATTTTCAAATTCATCAGATATACTCATACCCTCAAATCTTATCTTCTTTCGCTTTGTCCCTTTCTTGTTCTTGCCTGCTCCCATAATGTTAAAAGTGACTTTCTCTCTAATGAGCACATCACAATAATAAGAAATAATAAAGTTATATTTGACCCCTACAACTATTGATGTTTGTATACTATTTCCAAATGTATGAACTCATGGAACTAGAGGAAATAACCCATGAGGCACATCTACCACCATAGTAGACTTGAGAGTACTGCTATCCCTTGAGATATAATAAAAAAGTTCAAATGTTCTAAAACACACTCATAGTCTCCCCAACCATCCACCCAGGCACCCACGCCCCTCAAAAAACATAGATACAACCTCGAGCCCATAGCAGCGCGAGCAGACGTTGCTCTGTTTCTGACCCCCACGACAACCAGTATCTCTATAGTTGCGATTGCGTTGATATGGAAATCGGCACGAAGGGAATGTGGTTTATCTAACACGTGGAATCCATCTTATCCACCAGTAGATCTAAATTGTCTAAAAAATTATTTGATCTAGTTTGTACATTCAGGTGATTTAGAGGATTTTGTAATCTAAGGGTATATTGCGGTAATAGATGATGTAATCCAAGTTTAGGCGATGAAATGTACTCTATCATTATGTGGTCGATATAACCTTCTACTAAACAGAGTTAACTGAGCGTACCTCTGAGTATTAACCATGCAAAGGAGATGCATACGAGTACCAGAATACCAGAGCCTACAATTGGCAGTCCAATCCTCACTGCATTGCTCTTTGTTCTTTTACCTGTGCAACAAATACATATACAAGAAAACTGGTTTTATTATTTCTCAGTTGAATGAGAAATACCTCTTTCTAAGTCATCGCTAACAACCACAAACTTTAACATCGTACTTGTGCAACTACAAGATGCATGAGAAGACCCAGAAATTACTACTTTCTAGCGACTAAGTCACAAATGAATGTAGAGCTAGAAAATGTTAATAAAAACAAAACAAGTGGTAGAATGAAGGAGAAATGACCAAACCAATATGATAGAGAGGGAGAAATTGAGATCTAATACCTTTTGTTCCACTTTCACCCATGCCTGCACGTCGAAGATAGAGTGTCTCGCCGTTGAGCTCCCCTACCTTTCCCGTGTCCATTAACTCCCCAGACCACACCGAGCACCTCGTCACATGTCCTCCCAACCGAGCACCGCTGCTCAGGTTGGCGAACGCGTATGCCACACAGGAGCAATTGCGGCTGCACTCCGCCGCACACTCCTCATACTTACTCCTACCTCCACCTAAAAGTAAAAACCTATCAGGTGACTTCATTCCCGGCAAGGCAACGAAGCCGTCACTGCATCCTCGCAGTGCTTCCTTCCGTCGGCACCCCGCCGAGAATTTGCCGCTGGTCCACTCCTCCGTGCTACTCGGTTCAAAGCCATCAAGGCACTTGGATGTTGCCAACGTGGGTGCTGTGGCCGTCTCGTCACAGTAACCATATGGGCCGCAGTAATTGTAACGGCTGCACTCAACTGTTGAAAATTTCCAAAGGACAACCCATGCGGATGACCTACTGCTCCAGCTTTGAGCCTGAAACTCGCCATAGTAGGTTAGCACAATCCTGGTGCGTGGGGCGCCCTCGGAGAGGCTATAAGAGATGTATGCCTCATCGTCATTGTCAACATAGGCTAGGTAGATGATAAGATCGCTGATATTTGTGGCTGCAAGTAGTTGTTGTTTGCCTAGATACCCTGTCCATGGGGGCGCACGAGATACCGGGTGCTCGCCGTCCCACAGGAATAATTGGACCGACTTATTTGTGTCGCTACCATAGGAGAAGCGCCCCCGCGAGGGGTTGCTGGGGTCTTTCCAGGATACCATGCGCCCGGTGGTGGTAAGTGTCCTGTAGTTTATGCCAAGCTTCATGCTGGGAAGGAACGTGTCTGTGGGGTGGTCGAAGCTCTGCCACAGCATGGTGCCATTTGACGATCGGATGACGAGGTTACCGGTGTTTAGAAGCACCGCCGTCGGGGTAGACGAGACCATAGCAGTAGCCATGTTGGCTGTCATCCAAATGACACGGCTGCCGCCATCACCGTCGGAGAGAACCAGATTAGAGTTGTTGGTGAGGGAGAGCTTCGGTGCTGAGGAAGTTGTGTTGGTGACCGGAGTATCTCGGTTGGCGACCCACACAACGGTGAGCTCGGGGATGTCGTTGTACCATACGCCTAGGTACAGCCTAGCCGGAGTGGAATTGGAGGGGTTGAAGAAGCCCAAGGCAAATCCACCATCATCAGAAACGATGGTGTTGCCCGGGGAGAGCGCCCTGCCGGGCACAAGCCGGTCGTCGGATGCGCCCAACGGCAGGAAAAGAAGGATTATTACCGCGGCGCAGCTGGTAAGAGCCGACCCATCCATCGATGGAATCAGGCTAAGATCTAACGATGGTAATTAAGGTTCAACTATCTTGTTGGGCTATAACTGGGAGTCAGTACATATAATTGTGTACGTGTACTTGGTCCAGAAGCAAGCGATGCTTTGGCGGAGGCAGCATCCACGAACGTTCGACCGCGGAAGCAGATGGTTGTATAATGCAGTGTTCTTGGAATTCTGGTAGCTGAGACTTGACAAATCAGCTGTCTACGTTGGAGTTGGGATGCCACAGTCACTGCTGACTGGTTAGACCAGTGACTGAAACATTAACCTTCAACAGTCACCTTCATTCGGGACTGTTGCGCAAATGGAATATATATATAACTATGGGCTCATATGCAATTTTTTCATTTAACTTGTTTTGAAATATCTTAGATATAGTATACGGAGATATTTAAAATAATAAAATAGTATATATAGTACCACATCCTAGTATATGAGACATGTGGGGTAACTACCACCGGGTGGTAGGATGGATTTATATATATATATATATATATATATATATATATATATATATATATATAGACACACACACACAAAGTGATCTCTGGTAATGGAAGTACTCACAATTGGAAGCACGAATAGGCTTTGCTAGTTACTACTTTCTCCGTCTCATAATACTAGTGTCAAAAACGCTCTTATATTATGAGATGGATAGAGTAGCATATAACAATCTCTTTTGAAAGATTCTCGCAGACGTTATCACGGTGAGATCAGTCGTGAAACATCGTCCAAGAAGCCCAAGGCGAAGGAACCATCGTCCGGGATGATGGTTGCGCCAGGCGAGAGCGGCTTGCCGGGGACAAGCCGGTCGTCACACGCGCACAACCGCAGGAAGCTCAGAAGGATCAGCGCTCCCGCGCGGCCGCGCCGGTGCAGCTGGTGAAAGCAGCTCGCCAATCCATAGGTCGGTGGTCAGCCAAATGTTAGTGCTAAACTTCTGACGGATGCTTATAATTGGGAGCACTTGCCATCAAGCTTTGGTGGTTTACATCCAAAAAATGCTGTGATGAATCAGACCTACTCGTTTTTGGAATAATGGCAAATTGCTTCAGAGACTAACTGAGACTAACTGAGACAACTTGGGAACACTTGCATCAAGCCTCGGTGGTTTACACATCCAAAAAATGCTTTGACGAATGGGACCTACTAGTTTCTGAAATAATGGCAAATTGCTTCAGAGTAGTTGAGACTAACTGAGATAACTTGGAGTGTATCGGGAGTTGACATTTTGGCTGTCCGCGTCGGAGTTGGGATGCCACAGTCATATGCTGCTGACTAGGCTGACTAGTGACTGAAACATTAAGACAGACCAGTGTACAAATGTAGGAGTAAAGGGTAACGTGTGCTACCGTTGTACTCCCTCCATTCCTAAATATTTGTCTTTCTAGATATTTCAACAAGTGACTACATACGGAGCAAAATGAGTGAATCTATACTTTAAAATATGTCTACATACATCCGTATATGGTACTCCATTTGAAATCTCTAAAAAGACAAATATTTAGGAACGGAGGGAGTAAATGCCACTATGCCTAGTTTGGTGTTTATCTTACCCCATGACCTCATCTTGACACAGCTTCATTTTACAAGGTTAACAGCAAAGCAAGATGATCATGATCAGAAGTTCAGAACAGCTGGGATGCAGGCAGTGGCATGATCATGATCATGTTCTTCATTCAGAGATGCTTTTACTCTATCCTGTATTCCTGTATCATATTCAAAGTTTTTTTTAGACAAGTGTCATATTAAGAGATGTGTGCAAGTACTACAGTCACGGGCCACAGGCAGGGCGCTGGCACTAGCATAACTGTGACTGATGAATTTCTGTGGAGAATTGAAAAAGGCTGCAGAAATGTAACTTTTTCCAACTGCAAACCGTTAGCAAAAGTAGATGAAAAATTAAGACTTCTGCTATCTACAAAAAAGGCAGAAATGTTAGCAGGAGAAAGCTCACCCAAACGACAGGTGGGTTGCTGTCCTTTGTTTTTTCAGGTACTATATCTTAACATATACTCCTCTGTATATCAAAAGGGAGTATAAAAAAAGTCTTATATTTTGATACAGAGGGAGTAGTTTTTCTGTAACTGAGACTATATGTCATGCAAATGAAAAATTGAATGGAGAGCATACTAAAAGATAGTAATGACTACTCCCTCCGTTCCATATTACTCGTCGCTGATTTAGTACAACTTTGTACTAAATCAGCGACGAGTAATACGGAACGGAGGGAGTACTAAGCAACACATGATACATCCCTATTTTCCTTTTTTAGAAAATGACATCGTTAACTATTGAGCCATACATTCTACAATAGTGTTTGATTCATCTAATGTATTGTTTCCTTCGAGAGCATTTCAGTACAGCTAAAACAAAATATTTATTTCATCGTCCCTCTATCTCAGTAAGAGTAAAGCTGTTCACGGATGTCGGAATGTCAGTTCTAATCTGATTCGTTGCAGCACTTTGTCTCGCAAAGTAGGCGGGGAGATTGGGGGATGTAAGTGGGGTGCTCCCCGTCCCGTTCTCTAGGACAAACACAACAGATGACATGAGCGGCCTATCATCGGGGTTCTCCTGAACACACAAGAGTGCTACATGGATGCAAAGCAGAATTTCATCTGGTGAAGTATCTAAGATAGATGAGTCCGGCAGCTCATTGGTCCTATCTTCCTTCCACATATTCCATGACTGAAACAACCAAAACATCATATCAGTATTATTTTCAATATCCAACAAAAATGCTTACACTTTCCTAACGAAATTTGACAAAATTCATGTGTACTCACATATACTGTGAGGCTAGGGAATCCCATGGTTTCACTAATGGAGTTTCTCCTTATACCAGTTACAACCTCCAGTAGTAACACGCCAAAACTGTAGACGTCAGACTTGGTAGAGAAGACACCTTCCATTGCATACTCAGGAGCCATGTAACCACTGTTTGATCATTTTAATTACAAGATGTGTCTAATGGGAGTTAAATTTACTGAAAAAACAATATGGGTTTTTTAAATGGATACTCACTATGTTCCAACAACGTGTTGGGTATTCGCATTTTCCAAGTTATTGCCAAAGATCCTCGCCATACCAAAATCCGCTATCTTGGGTTTAAAATCCGCATCCAACAAAACATTTGCAGCTTTGAGGTCTCTATGAATTATGGTGAACCTTGAGTCTTCGTGAAGATACCGAAGTCCCTTTGCAACCCCTTTGATTATACGAAAGCGTGTCGCCCAATCCAACAGCAATTTTCTCGACTCATCTAAAAACAGAAACAAATGTAAGAAACAAATTCAAGTTGTCATAGAAATCATGGTTTGTTATTAGAATACACACCAAAAAGGGTAGCATCTAAGCTCTTATTTGGCAGATACTCGTATATCAGGAGCTTTTCATCTCCCTCACTGCAGCATCCAAGAAGTCGAACCAAGTTTCTATGTTGCAATTTGGCAATTAGAATTACTTCATTCCTAAATTCTTTTGTTCCTTGTTGAGAATCTCTACTTAGCCTCTTGATTGCAACTTCTTGACCACCTAACATTCCCTACAGAAATATAGTGATAATCTTATACTTGACTTTGTAGTATGAAAAAAGTAGCTCTCTTTACTAGAATTAATCCTAGGAAAGAACATATTTAATGAGTTACCTTGTATACTTTACCAAAGCCTCCCCGTCCAACCATGCATGTTTCAGAGAAATTGTGGGTTGTGAAGGCAATTTCTTCTAATCTTACAAATGGAAATTCTTGATCATGGGGAGAGTTTTCTTCTTCAAACTCATCGGAGATACTCATACCCTCCAACCTTATATTCTTTTGCATTGTCCCTTTCTTGTTCTTGCCTGCTCCCATAATGTTAAAAGTGACTACATCTCTAATGAGAACATCACAAAAATAAGAAATAATAAAGTTATATTTGACCCCTAGAACTATTGATGTTTGTATACTATTCCCTAATTTATGAACTCATGGAACTAGAGGAAATAACCCACGAGGCACATCTACCACCCAGCCACCCACTCGCCTAGAAAAACACAGACAACCCTCAGCCCACAGATGTTGATCTGTTTCTCATCCCCACGATAACCAGTATCGCTATTGTTGCGATTGCATGAATATGAAAAGCGCACGAAGCAAATGTGGTCTGTATAACATGTGGAATCCACATTTTCCATCACTACATCACCACAAATAGTAGCTAAATCATGCTCTAAACCGTCTACAAAATTATTTGATCTAGTTTCCATTCATGTGTTAGAGGATTTTGTAATCTAAGGGTATATTGCGGTAGTAGACGATGTAGTTCAAGTTTAGGCGGTGGAATATACTCTCTCATAATGTGGTCAATATAACCTTCTACTGAACAGAGTTAACTAAACGTACCTTTGAATTTTAACCATGCAAGGGAGATGCATATGAGTACTAGAATACCAGAGCCTACAACTGGAAGCACAATCCTCACTGCATTGCTCTTTATTCTTTTACCTGTGCAACAAATTCATATACAAGAAAAAATGGTTTTATTATTTCTCGTTGAATGAGAAATAACCCTTTCTCAGTCATGGCGAACAACCATCAAACTTTAACATGATATTTGTGCAACTACCAGAGGGATGAAAAAATCCTGATCCAATGGCTGTTGTATTGACCAAGAAATAACTATTTCTAGTCACTAAGCGATGGTCCCAAATGAGTGATAGAACTAGAAACATGTTATTGAAAACAAAACAACTGGTAGAAAGAGGAATAAATGACAAAACCAATATGATAAAGAGGGAGAAACTGAGATCTAGTACCTTTGGTTGCAGCCATGCCTGCACGTCGAAGATAGAGTGTCTCGCCGGTGAGCTCCCCAACCTTTCCTGTATCTATTAACTCCCCAGACCACACCAAGCACCTCGTCACGTGTCCTTCGAACCTGCTGCTGCTCAGGTTGGCGAACGCATATGCCACACAGGAGCAATTGCGGCTACACTCCACGGCACAGTCCTCATACTTACTCCTCCCTCCAGCAATAAACAAAAACCCATCAGGCGACTTCATCCCCGGCAAGGCCACGAAGCCGTCACTGCACCCTCGCAGTGCCTCCTTCCGTCGGCACCCTGCCGAGTATCTGCCACTGGTCCACTCTTCCATGCTACTCGGCTCAAAGCCATCGAGGCACCTGCATGTTGGCACGGTGGGGGCCTCGACCGTCTCGTCACAGTAGCCATACGGGCCACAGTAACTGTAATGGTTGCATTCAGCGGATGGAAACTTCCAGAGGACAACCCATGTTGATGACTTACTGCTCCAGCTTTGGATCTGAAACTCGCCATAGTAGGTTAGAACAATCCTTGTGCGTGGGGCGCCGTCGGAGAGGCTATAAGTGACGTATGCCTCATCGTCATTGTTGACATAGGCTACATAGATGATAAGATCACTGATATTTGTGGCCCCAAGTAGTTGTTGTTGCCGTAGGCTCATCACTAGATACCCTGTCCAGGGGGCGGCACGAGATACCGGGTGCTCGCCGTCCCACAAGAATGTTTGGAACGACCTGTTCGTGTCGCTGCCATAGGAGAAGCGCCCCCACGAAGGGTCGCCGGGACCTCTCCATGATACCAGGCGCTTGGTGGTGGTACGCGTCCTGTAGTTTATGCCGATCTTCATGCTGGGAAGGAAGGTGTCTGTGCGTTGGTCGAAGCTCTGCCACAGGATGGTGCCGTTTGACGATCGGATGACGAAGTTACCGGTGTTTAGAAGCACTGCCGTCGGGGTAGACGAGACCGGACCATTGGTCAAGTTGGCTGTTGTCCAAACGACACGGCTTCCGCCACCACCATCAGAGAGAACCAGATTAGAGCTATTGGTGAGGGAGAGCTTCGGTGTTGAGGAAGTTGTGTTGGTGGCTGGGGTATTTCGGTTGGCGACCCACACAACGGTGAGCTCGGGGATGTCATTGTACCATACGCCTAGGTACAGGCTGGCCGGAGAAGAATTGGAGGGGTTGAAGAAGCCCAAGGCGAATCCACCATCATCGGAGACGATGGTGTTACCAGGGGACAGCGCCCTGCCAGGGACAAGCCGGTCTTGGGAAGTGCTCAACGGTAGGAAGAGAAGGATCATGACCGTGGGAGCCGACCAATCCATCGACCGATCAGGCCTAGATCTAAGTGTACTAGTTAAGGTCCAACTAACTATTTATGATAACTGGGAGCAATTAAGTACTTCCCGCAAAACAAAACAATAACTAGGAGTAAGTACATATTTGTACCGGTCCTGGTCAAGAAGCAAGTGATGCTTTGACGAATGCAGCATCCACGAATGTTCGACCGACGGAAGCAGATGATTGTATAATGCAATGTTCTTGGAATTCTAGTAGCTAAGACTTGAAAAATCAGCAGTCCACGCTGGAGTTGGGATGCCACCGTCATTGCTTACTTGTCGGATTAGTGACTGAAACATTAAGCTATATAGACGGATAGCTTTTGTGTATCAACACTTCTGGTCAGACTGCTTCTTGTGCAAATGCAACAGTGACTGTATGTATATACAAAGTGATCTTCGCGATATTTTTATTAACATGAAGTGTCAGCCTTACTCTGTCAAGTGCCTAATTATATAGAATCTCTTTTCAAAAATCCGTGCAAGTTCACCCTTCTTTTTTTGAACAAGACACCAAGATCAACTGTCAATTTGTTTGTTAATCAGCCATTGCAGTGTCCATTTGTTGACATCTGGAATCCATCTTATCCACTACTAGAACAGCGTTAATTTCTTGCCAAATTGCTGACCGGATCCAGCACTCGCGTCAGGTTGATAATGAAAGCGGATGACTAGAAAATGCAAAGCTTTGAATTCTGGTTCGAGTTGAGAGAGTCTTGGAGTTGACATTTCAGCTGTCCACGTACGGTACTTAACAGCTTACAATGGCAATGTCGCTGGTGTGAACTCAGCTGGTGGAACCGCGACACATGGCATGGATCCAAATCAGTGTCTCTTGAAACAAGCTTTACTGATTCTTTTCTTTATAAACCATGCACGAGAACTGCATGTGATCAATAAGGAGAACTTGGACGCACTTCGTGAGCCGCAATAGTATTTTGAACTGTACTTGAAAAGTTGAAAGTCTAGTGTACTTGAAGGAACTGAATCTAGCTGCCAACCCTGTACATATCACTATCAGCTCAAACTGGATCCCCACATTTAACTTGTATGAGGCTCATTTTGCAACTAGCAAAAATGGGACCTCATTTTCCATTGGGGCTCGGAGGACAGAAGGATATTAGTGAACTTGACATTTCAGATGCAGGCATAGTTGATCTTCTCCCTAATTGGTTTTGGACTGTATTCTCCAATGCTACATATGTAAATATCTCTTGTAATAATCAAATAAGTGGCCGGCTGCCAGCAACACTCTTATTTATGACTTCTGCGCAATTGCTTGACCTGTACTCACATGGCTTTACAGGTTTGCTGCCACTGCTACCAGAATCGTTAGCGTTCTTAGATATCGCCAAGAACGCTTTATCAGGACCACTTCCCCAAGACTTTGGAGCTCCAATGCTTCAAGAGCTTGTATTGTTCGTAAACCATATCAATGAAACAATTCCAGTATATGTCAGCTGCAGTGTGCGAGAGTACGAGAGTGTCGGGTCTTTCAGAAAACCTTATAGTAGGACAACTTCCCCAACTGCCATAGAAAGCTCTGGCACGAGCCCTCGGCATTACGTCGAACAGCTGCTGGGCAATACCACAAGCCCGGCGCAGCTGGTCAGCCTGAACCGAGGCTGTTCCTACCACGGTCTCTGTGTCGCTGGATGCCCCGCGAGGTCTGCCGCGCCCTCCGCTGATGCCAGGAGGAAGCACGAGTGGGGAGTGGATGCAGGGGAGGCGAGGAAGTAGTAGTGGAACGGCTGCGGAACCGCCGGAGGAGACAGAGCGCGTGGCCGCGTGGGTGAGGAGAGGAGCGAGGCCTTTTTTTTCTCTCTTCTCCGTCTCTTGAGCCACGGGCCCATGGCAATGTATGTGATTAAGAGGTAGTACATTGGCCCATGAAGCAGATTACTTCCGGATTCAAGAACGCTCTCGGCCGCTTGTTTCAAAAAACGTCCACAGAGTCAAAAAAATGTTCACCGGATTCAAGAAAAGTTCTTGAGCTCAAAATGTTCGTGATTTCAAAATAACGGACAATTTTATATCTTGATGAAAAAAATATGAGTTTTTTTAAATAATGATCAACATTTTTTATTTGATGAACAAATTTTGACTTTGATGAACATTTTTTGAACTTGATGAACAAAATTTGTATTCAAGATACTTTTGAAAAATGGATGAACAAATTTTTAATTTGATGAACATTTCTTTAAATCAATGAATAATTTTTTATGAATATTATTAAAATTTGATGAACAATTTTTAAATTTTGTTGAACATTTTTTAAATCCTGTGAAAAAAAATGAATTCGATGAAGTTTTTTCTACATTGATGCAAATAAATTAAATCGATGAACAAATAAATGTTCCTGAATTTGAAAAAAAGTTCACAAAAAAGTGAAAGAGAAAAAATGAAAGGAAAAAACTGGAGAATGGGCGCGCCCATACGAACGCCCGGCGCCAGGTCCCTCGCGGGTGACCTGCGCACCGTATAGGACCCCCCCCCCCAACTGCAGGTGCACTGGCACGGCGATTCCCACCTAGCAATGCACCTAGATGAGCCTGCCTGACCAAAGTGCTCTGCTTTCCTATTTTACATGCTGGCATTTTTGCTATGTTTTCATCACCTAGCGATGCACCTAGATGAGCCGGCCTGAACATTTTTCACATTAGTGAACAATTTTCCAAATCCATGAAAAAAATTCAAATTCAAATATATATTTTGAAATCAGAAAATAGTTTTTAAATTTTGCGAACATGTTCTGAAATTGGAGAATAATTTATAAATTAGTAATACTTTTCAAAATCAGAAAGAAATTTTTAAATATGTGAACATTTTTGTAATTAAAGAACATTTTTATATTGGTGAATATTTTGACAAAAAAATAAAATCGTAGCAATTTTTTGGTATCCAAGAACTATTTTCAAATTAATGAACATTTTGTTCGAAATATGTGACAATTTTCAAATGCAAGAACATTTTTTATTGTAGGAACATTTTTTAAAATTCATGAATATTTTTTGTAGTTCTTAAAAATTATTAAATATGCGACCTGGCACACGTGCGCTACTGAGACGTGGTGAGTTGCCTCTGTGCATGATCGATACATGTACAAAATTTGGTGAAACTGATCTCGGTTACTTTTTGCTGCCGCTTTGGGTGGGTAGGTGGGGATGGGGGGCGGTCATGTGAGGTTGCCTTATGCCGCCAACCTTCTGCTCATTTGCATACGTCGTCAACACCTCCCGGACAAAAGAAAAAAACATATGCCAACATGAAAAGGGCCCACGAAAAAAACATATGACTTTAAATTTGACAAACATTTTTTTTTATTTTGATGAACATTTTTTAAATCCGGTGAAGAAACTTAATTTGATGAAGATTTTTCTACATTGAGGAAAAAGATTAAGTCGATGAACAAATAAATGTACGTGAATTTGAAAAGAAAAATCACAAAAAAGTGAAATAGAAAAAACGAGAAAATACAAAGAAAAAATGAAAGGAAAAAAACTGGAAAATGGGCGGGGCCATACAAACGCTCAGCACCAGGTCCCTCGCGGGCGACCTGCGCACCTTTTAGGATCCCCGCACCTAGATGAACCCAGATGAGCCGGCCTGACCAAAGTGCTCTGCTTTCCTATTTTACATACTAGCAGTTTTGCTGTATTTTTTGGGGGTTTTTTGTGCTTTTTCTTTTCCCTTTTGACTTTTTCTTACAATTATTTTTTCTTTCTTCTTTTTACTTTATTTTCTTTTTCTTTATTTTGAAGTCACATATACTTTAACGGAATCATGAATATTTTACAGAATCTGGGAACATTTTTCACATTTGTGAACAATTTTCCAAATCCAAGAACAAATTTCAACTTCAAAAATATATTTTGAAATCACAAAATAATTATAAATTTTGTGAACATTTTCTGAAGGATAATAATTTATAAATTAGTAATACTTTTCAAAATCGTAGAGAAATTTTGAAATACGCGAAAAAAATTGTAATTAAAGAACATTTTTATAACCGTGAATATTTTGACAAAAAAAATAAAATCCGTAGCAATTTTTTGGTATCCAAAAACTATTTTCAAATTAATGAACATTTTGTTGGAACTATGTGACAATATTCAAATGCAAGAACATTTTTTATTGTAGGAACATTTATTAAAATTCATGAATATTTTCTGTAGTTCTAAAAAAATATTAAATATGCGACCATATTTTGAAATCTAGGAACAGTTTTTAAATTAGTGTAATTAATTTTTTAAAACTTGGAATTTTCTTCAAAACCACCAACAATTTTGGAAATTCTAGAAATTTTTCAAATTTTTAAAATGCCAAAAAAATTCAAATCCGTGAACCTTTTTTGGAATTCGAGGACACTTTCCAAATTCGTAATATTCTTAAAGTTTTGGATCTCCTTTTAAAGTTCATAGTTTATTTTCAAATCTCGAAACAAATAAAGAAGAAAAATGCAAAAATAGAAAAGAACAAACAGAAGACAAAAAAACGAAAGTAAAAAACGCTTCCCACTTCGCATATGGGCCGACTCAAAAGCGCGCAGGGGAGCTGGGGTGATGTTTCCTCGCTATTCAGAGCGTAGGTCATTGAATAGGAGCTCTCATCTGGCGTCCCTCGCATTTTTTGAACTGATTTGTCGCCTCTTCTCATCACATAAGAGTTGTAACTCAAACGGGGAAAAGAAATGAACTCAGAACTCTCACTATTTTTGTTCCTTAAGTCGTAGCCATCTCGCGCCCAATTCTCCCTTAATGGTATTAGGGCATCTATAGTTTGTCCCCTCAAATTTGGCTCCTCAAACGTCCGCGGATGGGTCCGATTAGTGCGAGCACATGTCGTTTTAAGTGCTCATTTGTGCATGCATATGATTGGTTGGTATGGAGATAGAGAGAGGAAAAGAAATAATGAAGAAGGAGAAAAGGCGGTCCGGGTGGGTCGCGTCCTACGTGGCAGATTGATCGGACGTGTCCTACGTGAAAGACTGATCGAGCCCTCATACCCTCCCCATATATACGTTGAATATGAGGATTTGCAGGCAGGCAGCTCGGACATACGAGGACAAAGTGGAAGGTCCAATTGAGTCACATTTTCCTTATATCTTGCCAGGTAGTGACCGAACTGTCCGTTCGGACATAAGGGAGGATATGAGGGGTCCGGTTGTAGATACTCTTACACCTTCTATCGGAAGTTTGGATAAACCGATCGTGAATTGTTTGCCCCTTGGCCATAAAATCCCGGTAGAATTTAGAGAAACGAGTCACATTTTCCTTATCTCTTGCCAGGTAGTGACCGAACTGTCCGTTCGGACATAAGGGAGGATATGAGGGGTCCGGTTGTAGATACTCTTACACCTTCTATCGGAAGTTTGGATAAATCGGCCGTGAATTGTTTGACCCTTGGCCATAAAATTCTGGTAGAATTTAGAGAAACTAAGTTCTCAATTCATTGCTTTCTCCTCGAACTCATGTAATTCCAGACACGTTTGGTAGGATTTCACAAGGGCGTGTTTGATTGCCCTCGTCGATTTTGGCTGCATTGCATGTGATTCTCAGATGGGCCTGACCGAGCAAAAACAACCTATAAACCACCATCTGCACATAGTTTGGTTGCCCGCATAGAGGTTAGCTTCATGAGGGAACTAACTTTTACCCGTTGTTTGGTTTGCTGCATTGCATTAGGCGCACATATTACTCATTGTGTGGTTTCTGTTGGAAATATGCCCTAGAGGCAATAATAAATTGGTTATTATCATATTTCCCTGTTCATGATAATACTTTATTATCCATGCTATAATTGTATTAACCGGAAACTCAAATACATGTGTGGATACATAGACAACAACATGTCCCTAGTAAGCCTCTACCGGACTAGCTCGTTGATCAAAGATGGCTATGGTTTCCTAGCCATGGCCATGAGTTGTCATTTGATAACGGGATCACATCATTAGGAGAGTGATGTGATGGACAAGGGCCAAACTATGTACATAGCATATGATCGTACCAAGTTTATTGCTATCGGTTTTCTGCATGTCAAGTATATGTTCCTATGACCATGAGATCATGCAACTCACTGACACTGGAGGAGTGCCTTGTGTGTACCAAACGTCGCAATGTAACTGAGTGACTATAAAGGTGCTCTACAGGTATCTCTGAGGGTGTCTGTTGAGTTTGCATGGATCAAGACTGGGATTTGTCACTCTATATGATGGAGAGGTGTCTCAGGGCCCACTCGGTAATACAACATCGCAACAAGCTTGCAAGCAATCACTACAAAAAAATACACTTCCGTGATGATACGTGTTTGTCACAGTAGGTCGCGTTTTTTGTCATGCATGTACATCCATGACGATTTTAGGACAGAATCAAGATAGTCATACCTGTGTTGTCGTAGAAGTGTTCCATGACATTACCAAAATTATCATCACGGAAGTGCCCACTTCCATGACGATAAATCGCGCGTCACAGAAGTGCTTTCGTCAAGGGTGACCGATACGTGGCATCCACCGTAACGGAACGCCGTTAAGCTATTGGGTCGGGTTTTGAATCCGATAACCCGTTAACAGCCCCGACCAATGGGGATTTTCCACGTGTAAAATCATCATTGGCTGGAGGAGACACGTGTCAGGTCCGCGTTGGCACAGGTGTCACTCATTCAATAGGTGAGACGCGCCTATGATATGTTGACACGTGGACCGGCCCATCAAGTTTAAATGGGTCGGCCAACTAAAGGCCCATAAGATTTTGCGGACCATAATGGACCGGCCCAGCTAAACGCCCACGAGATTTTGCAGACCATAATGGGCTGGGCCAGCTAAAGGCCCACAAGATTTTGCGGGCCATAATGGGCCGGCCCAGGTAAAGGCCCGCAAATTTTTGTGTGCCATAATGGGCCAGCCCAGGTAAAGGCCCACAAGATTCTTGCGGATCATAATGGGCCGGCCCAGCTAAAGGCCCACGAGATTTTGCCGACATTAATGGGCCTGCCCAGCTGTAGGCCCACAAGATTTTGAGGACCCTAGTAGGCCGGCCCATTAACTGGCTGCCATGTTTTGGGCCAAATGTCGGCCCATATTTGATGCGGTCCATTAATGGCCTGCCACGTTCCGGGCCTAATAATGGCCCATATGAGATCCGGCCCATTAAAAGCCTACCACGTTCTGGACCAAATTACGGCCCAGATCAGGTCCGGCCCTTTAAGAGGCTTTGGGCTCAATTATGGCCCATATCAGATTCAGCCCGTCAACTGGACGCTATGCTTTTGGGCCCACTTGCTAAAGGCCCCATTTAGTAATTCGGCCTGATATTAGTTTCGGCCTCTTAAGGGCCCGTTTAACATTTCGGCCCTAAATTAATTTTGGCCTGTTAAAAGCCCGTCATATAGTTGGGCCTAACTACGGCCCGGTTTGCATCCGGCCTGCTCGCAGCCGATATCTGATTGGGCCAAACAAGGACCGAGACAATTTTGGCCTGTTAAAAGCCCGTGATTTGATTTGCACAATCATGGGTCGGGGTCCATTTCGGGCTGCTGCCGGCCCATGTGCTGTTCGACACGTTTCAGGCCCAACCTACTTCCCAGCCTCTTAAAAGCCCATTGAGTTTTCTTGGGAAAAGAGGGTCGGGGGTTACTCAGCCTATTAAAGGCCCGAATATACTAGTGGGCCAGTTTACTTTTGGCCTTTTAACGGGCCAAGATGACGAGGCCCATGATGCGGATCATACATCGTGATTGCATGACGGCCCGATTATGTACCGTAATTTTACGGTTTGGCCGGTTTACTGCGAAGATAGGATATATATACAGTAAAATAATTGCAGCATCGTGAATAAGAAAAAACCTAGACTATACAATAAAAAAATTACAGCATATTACATCCACTGGGCATCAAAGTTCGCCACTATGATAATAAAGCACAAGCAGACAGCAGATTACATACACTGGGCATCAAAGATCACCACCAGTGAAAATAAACACGCCGACAAATTAATATACAAAACTGACATCACTTCAATAGAGTTCAAGAAAGGTTAGCCCTGCTGGGGAGCTGCAGCACAAGCAGTTGAGCAAGATGATGAGACTGCGCTTGTTCAACACTTATATCTTCCTCACTCTGAAAGATAAACAAGCAGATAGATGATAGGTTTTGCACATAAAAGTATCAGTGCTGACAATTCATCACATTTCTTACTGACGAATAAAGTGACACAGTTTAAAATTGCATTAACACAATATGGTATTGTTCAGGTCAAGACATGGCAGGAAATGACATTGTGAAGGAGTTGGCAGCTTCACGACACCGCTGGATTGCAGATTAAGAACTCATAAGTATCAATGGTTAGTGTGCTGTCAATTTATCCCATTTCAGATTGGCAAATAAAGAGACGGTTTAAATAATAGTAGAATGATATGACATTGTTCATAATTAAGACATTGCAGAATATGACATTGTGCTGTAGTGGGTAGGTTCACCACACCACTGGATTACAGATGAAGAACAGAAGCATACATGCAGTGCAAAAGAAGATCACTTGCTCTGTATAGTTTAATTTACATGGTATGAGGAAGGAACTTGGTTGTACAACTAAAAACTTAAATTGAGAAGGACAAACTTTTGTTTATGAACTACATAATAAACTTTAAACATGCAATTAGAAGCAATCATCAAAAATAAACAGCTGTTGCAGTCATGCCTAACCAAATATACACAACAAAGTTTGAAGGCTTGAGAAGGACAAACTTACATTACTGGTGAAGACAGGCTCTATAAAGTCCTTGTCCATGCTGATGGGGGGGGGGGGGCAATTCAAGAAGTTTACCACAGAATCTTCTTCATAAGCATTGCCTTTATTCTACATTTTGTTAAGAGTAAATACAGATGTGATAATATACGAAAAAATAGAGAATATTTAAGATAAGATGAAGAGTGATGCTACATAACCAAGTAGCTATAAATGTATGTGCAGTGATATAGGCAAAAGGCACAACCAAGAGCAATGCACAACTAAACTTCTTTAGTACCAACCTTATGGTAAGAGTAAATATAGATCTGATGTGTAGAAAGGAGGGCAAAGGAAAATAAGCTGCAGAGTGATGGTACATGAACAACTACCTGTCAATATAAGTACACTGATAAAGGACAACATGTACTTACAAGAACAATGCAAAGCTAAAAAAATTCATTGGCATTGGATATATTCTACACTAATGTAACCATTCATACAGATCAGATAATTTGGAGCGAACAATTGATAAGCAAGCTATCATGCATACTGCTGTCACATAATGAACCTGGTATGTATGCAAGTACAGTGATACAGGACAACAGGTACTAACAAGAGCAAAGCAGCGGGCAGCATATTTGCGATATCATGTCGTTCTTTTCAAACCAGAATTCTTCTTCGAGCAGATTTCCTGCAAAAAAGATCCGTAAGGCACATGTGAAAAAGTAGAAGTCAAATTGTCATGTGATTTCATAGACAGTACCTCATCCTGGGAACGAGACCAGTGCATAACAAGATTTTTCCATTCAATGTCTTCTAAATTTAGCATAGGAGACTTCACCGGAAATTCGTTTATAGACTTGCCATCAAAGTGTGATTTCCTTAGGTAACACCGATACTGCTGCAATGCTTCCTTGAAAAGCACAAGCAAGCTTTGCTCGTCATGACTATCCAGATTGACCCTCGCCTAGTTACAACAATGTAATGTAAATCATTGATGTGTTCAATCAGCAGAAAACAGGAAAATAATAACCATGAATAAGAACACTTACATGTAAATTGGACAGGAATATGTGAAAATGGTGTTTATCTTCACTATAATCTTCCCATGATGGGAATATATGCACGTAGTCCCTAAAAACATTGAAAGCATTGTCTTTTAAACTGGGAATAAATGGAATGGGGTTCCAATCTGCGGGAATTGGCCGTCTTTGCAGTTGGGATAGGTCTTCGGCCGGTGGACTTGCTGTACTTTTTGCTGGAGTGGGATTTTTCTGCGGTACGGCTGGTGCTATGGCAAATGAAATCGGTATACCTTTTGTTGGAGTGCAGGTCCTGTGTGGTGGGGCTAGTGGTGTGGCTAGTGAAGTATGGGTACAGTCTGCTGGAGTCGGTCCTACGTTTTGTGTCACTGGTTGTACAGCCAATATAAGTGGGGCGCTGTCTGATTTCTCTGGCACCACCACGTTTTTCAAGGACTTTGCTGGTGCTCCTTCAGGTTCGGCAATCACCCTCTTCCTTTTTGATGTCTGATGCACAAGAATAACATTTGAGTGGAAAAACATGGTATGATGACAGATGGAATATGTATTGATAATGGATGGGCATGGCATCTCGAGTTATATGATGAGTAAACTAAGCAGATGGAGGTGCAACAAAGTAGAAGAAATGCAAGACAACATATGCAAGATACGCGCAATCAATAAAACCTTGCCAAATTAGAACAGGCACCTTGATGGGTGAACAGGACAGGCCATTTGCCTTTGACTCCTCGAGGTTAGAATAGTCATTAGGATGATATTCTGAACAAGAATCAATATATGGGGAGCGTATGAGTTTCATTGCATCCAGAATGGCACTCAATGCCTTGGTGCCAATTTTGTATAAGTCATTGCAGTGTTTAGCTTCAAGAGTGGACTGCTGCTAGTGCGACACAAAGCAGCTACACAGATCATAGTGTAGATATAACGGGAAAACCTTAAGCATCAGAGTAAAATCAGCAAAGTGGAACTTGCTGGAATATATGTGCTAGTACTGCCGGTACGGCTAGAAAGGCTTCAGATACCAGTTCTCTTCAACTGAAGGTGCAGTACTGTTTATATCAGTGTAACTCTCAAAGGCGACACAGCTCCCCGCATTTCCTTGCTATCCTTATAGGATTCAAGTGGGTAGGTGACTACAAATCCTATTCCTATGTTTACAAAATCCTACGAATCAAATAGGCTCAAAGTGTCCATCACAACCGACCGTATAGACCTCTACACTGCAAATGTCCCTGCTCATCTTCAGTACAAGGAACATACTGTACTAATATCATACTCCCTCCATTCCAAAATATAAGTCTTGGTAGAGATTTCCACTATGGATCACATACAGATGTATCCAGATACATTTTAGAGTGTAGATTCACTCATTTTGCTCCATTTGTAGTCCATCGTGGAATCTATACAAAGACTTGTATTTATGAACGGAGAGAGTACATATTATAGAAGAACGGAAGAGGAACATGGTAAAAGAAGAGCAAGCAGATTTTGGATAATAAAATGTTGGTTGCGCAGTGCCCACACATGATGAACCAGAGAGCATTAGGAATGCAACTCCAAGCTGTTTCTCGACCATTTCAGGCGGTTGGATGAAGATCCTACGTCTCCTAACCCATCTTCTTCCTCGTCTCTGATTCTTCCCATACAGAACACCACACGGGCCGCCGTTCGGACCACCATCCCCCACCGACTGTGTTCGTACGCCACCCCCACCCCCGCCCCAACCCCCACCCGCGTCAAGTTTTCTTCGTTCAGCGAGGCCCCACAACCACCCGAGCCCCTTCGTTCACACCGACGAACTCCAGCTAGCTCTGAAAAATTTAGTCTACTGTGATTTAACTAGTGTAGAATATAAAAGGGGAAAACCATAAGCATTGGGAGTATAGTGTTGAGCGTGCCATGGCGGATCTAAAGGTGCAAGCAGGACAAAGGCAACTTCGCAACCAAGACAAGAAATTAGAGTAAAGCAGTGGCGATCTATTTTCTTGCTGCGATAAATAAGTTGAGCAGATACGAAAGAGTACCGCCTCTAGTGCGGCGCCGTGTACGCATCTGTTGAGAATTTGCGGTGCTGCAGTAGCGATGGATATAGGCGGCGTGGAACCAGATCTACGAGGGTAGACGGTGGCGGCGGGGCGCGGTGGACGAGATGGTCGTAGGAGCGGCGCCGGCAAGGTGGACGACGACGGGGATGAAGCGAGAGGACGGGATGCAAGGATCCCGGTCCAAAGCCGTGGATGAGAGAGGTCAATATCTTGTAATGGACGGCGGCGTCGGGGTATCAACTCTGGCATGGTGGAGGAGGACGGTGTTGGATGGGGTGGCGGACGGCGGCGGACAGAGGAGGGTAGGGTGGAGAGGGTGTTTTGGCGCCCACGGAGTACGAATGGGGGAAAGGGAGGTAGAGAGGAAGGGCAGCACCATGTATTCAGGGCACGCTTGTCTCAAATGCGAGGAAATTTACAAACTTAGGCCCCGTTTAAAATTTCTACTACATCACAGCAACATTAGTCGGTTCGGGATAGGACGGTAATCTCGCATACACCGAATATTTGCCGACGGGAGTTTGTTTTTGGCGCCCATCGTGTATGAATCCGGGTGAGAGGCGGTTACTATTGGGGAACGTTGCATAAAATAAAAGGAATTCCTACGTTCACCAAGATCAATCTATGAGTTCATCTAGCAACGAGAGAGAGAGATGCATCTACATACCACTTGCAGAACGCGTGCGGAAGCGTTCAAGAGAACGGGGTTGAGGGAGTCGTTCTCGTCGTGATCCAAATCACCGGAGATCCTAGCGCCAAACGGACGGCACCTCCGCGTCCAACACACGTACGGTCAGCGTGACGTCTCCTCCGTCTTGATCCAGCAAGGGGAAAGGAGAGGTCGATGAAGATCCAGCAGCACGACGGCGTGGTGGTGGATGCAGCAGGGCTCCGGCAGGGCTTCACCAAGCAACTGCGGGAGGAGGAAGAGGTGTAGCAGGGGGAGGGAGGCGCCAAGACTCACGGTGCGGCTGCCCTCCCTCCCCCCTCCTTTATATAGGCCCCCTGGGGGGCGCCGGCCCTGGAGATGGGAATCTCCCAAGGGGGCGGCGGCCAGGGGGGTGGAGTGCCCCCCAAGGCAAGTGGTGCGCTCCTCCACCCTAGGGTTTCCAACCCTAGGCGCAGGGGGGCCCAAGGGGGGGAGCACCAGCCCACTAGGGGCTGGTTCCCCTCCCACTTCAGCCCATGGGGCCCTCCAGGATATGTGGCCCCACCTGGTGGACCCCCGGGACCCTTCCGATGGTCCCGGTACAATACCGGGTGACCCCAAAACTTTCCCGATGGCCGAAACAGCACTTCCTATATATAATTCTTTACCTCCAGACCATTCCGGAACTCCTCGTGACGTCCGGGATCTCATCCGGGACTCCGAACAACATTCGGTTTGCTGCATACTCATATTCATACAACCCTAGCGTCCCCGAACCTTAAGTGTGTAGACCCTACGGGTTCGGGAGACATGCAGACATGACTGAGACGGCTCTCCGGTCAATAACCAACAGCGGGATCTGGATACCCATGTTGGCTCCCACATACTCCTCAATGATCTCATTAGATGAACCACGATGTTGGGGATTCAAGCAACCCCGTATACTATTCCCTTTGTCAGACGGTATGTTACTTGCCCAAGATTCGATCGTCGGTATCCCAATACCTCGTTCAATCTCGTTGCCGGCAAGTCACTTTACTCGTACCATAATGCATGATCCCGTGACCAGACACTTGGTCACTTTGAGCTCATTATGATGATGTACTACCGAGTGGGCCCAGTGATACCTCTTCGTAATACGGAGTGACAAATCCCAGTCTCGATCCGTGTCAACCCAACAGACACTTTCGAAAATACCTGTAGTGCACCTTTATGGTCACCCAGTTACGTTGTGACGTTTGGTACACCCAAAGAACTCCTACGGTATCCGGGAGTTACACGATCTCATGGTCTAAGGAAGAGATACTTGACATTCGAAAAGCTCTAGCAAAATGAACTATACGATCTTGGGCTATGCTTAGGATTGGGTCTTGTCCATCACATCATTCTCCTAATGATGTGATCCCGTTATCAACGACATCCAATGTCCATAGTCAGGAAACCATGACTATATGTTGATCAACGAGCTAGTCAACTAGAGGCTCACTAGGGACATGTTTTGGTCTAAGTATTCACACGTGTATTACGATTTCTGGATAATACAATTATAGCATGAATAAAAGACAACTATCATGAACAAAGAAATATAATAATAATCCTTTTATTATTGCCTCTAGGGCATATTTCCAACAGTCTCCCACTTGTACTAGAGTCAATAATCTAGTTACATTGTGATGTATCGAACACCCATAGAGTTCTGGTGTTGATCACGTTTTGCTCGCGAAAGAGGTTTAGTCAACGGATCTGTGACATTCAGATCCGTATGTACTTTGCAAATATCTATGTCTCCATCTTGAACATTTTCACGGATGGAGTTGAACGACGCTTGATGTGCCTGGTCTTCTTGTGAAACCTGGGCTCCTTGGCAAGGGCAATAGCTCCAGTGTTGTCACAGAAGAGAGTGATCGGCCCCGACGCATTGGGTATGACTCCTAGGTCGGTGATGAACTCCTTCATCCATATTGCTTCATGTGCTGCCTCCGAGGCTGCCATGTACTCTGCTTCACATGTAGATCCCGCCACGACGCTCTGCTTGCAACTGCACCAGCTTACTGCTCCATGATTCAACATATACACATATCCGGTTTGTGACTTAGAGTCATCCAGATCCGTGTCGAAGCTAGCATCGACGTAACCCTTTACGACGAGCTCTTCGTCACCTCCATAAACGAGAAACATGTCCTTTGTCCTTTTCAGGTACTTCAGGATATTCTTGACCGCTGTCCAGTGTTCCTTGCCGGGATTACTTTAGTACCTTCCTACCAAACTTACGGCAAGGTTTACATCAGGTCTGGTACACATCATGGCATACATAATAGATCCTATGGCTGAGGCATAGGGGATGACACTCATCTCTTCTTTATCTTTTGCCGTGGTCGGGCATTGAGCCGAGCTCAATCTCACACCTTGCAATACAGGCAAGAACCCTTTCTTTGACTGATCCATTTTGAACTTCTTCAAAATCTTATCAAGGTATGTGCTTTGTGAAAGACCTATGAGGTGTCTCGATCTATCCCTATAGATCTTGATGCCTAATATGTAAGCAGCTTCTCTAAGGTCCTTCATTGAAAAACACTTATTCAAGTAGGCCTTAATGCTGTCCAAGAATTCTATATCATTTCCCATCAAAAGTATGTCATCTACATATAATATGAGAAATGCTACAGAGCTCCCATTCACTTTCTTGTAAACGCAGGCTTTTCCATAAGTCTGCATAAACCCAAACGCTTCGATCATCTCATCAAAGCGAATGTTCCAACTCCGAGATGCTTGCACCAGCCCATAAATGGATCGCTGGAGCTTGCACAGCTTGTTAGCATTCTTAGGATCAACCTTCCGGCTGCATCATATACAGCTCTTCCTTAAGATAACCGTTAAGGAATGCCGTTTTGACGTCCATCTGCCATATCTCATAATCATAGTATGTGGCAATTGCTAACATGATTCGGACGGACTTAAGCTTCGCTACGGGAGAGAAAGTCTCATGTAGTCAACTCCTTAAACTTGCCGATAACCCTTAGCGACAAGTCGAGCTTTATAGATGGTGACATTACCATCTGCGTCCGTCTTCTTCTTAAAGATCCATTTGTTTTCTATCGCTCGCCGATCATCGGGCAAGTCAGTCAAAGTCCATACTTTGTTTTCATACATGGATTCTATCTCGGATTGCATGGCTTCTAGCCATTTGTTGGAATCTGGGCCCGCCATCGCTTCTTCATAGTTCAAAGGTTCACCGTTGTCTAACAACATGATTTCCAGGACAGGGTTGCCATACCACTCTGGTGTGGAACGTGTCCTTGTGGACCTACTAAATTCAGTAGCAACTTGATCCGAAGTACCTTGATCATCATCATTAATTTCCTCTCCAGTCGGTGTAGGCACCACAGGAACATTTTCCTGAGCTGCACTACTTTCCGGTACAAGAGGTAGTACTTCATCGAGTTCTACTTTCCTCCCACTTACTCCTTTCGAGAGAAACTCCTTTTCCAGAAAGGATCCGTTCTTGGCAACAAAGATCTTGCCTTCGGATCTAAGGTAGAAGGTATACCCAATGGTTTCCTTAGGGTATCCTATGAAGACGCATTTTTCCAACTTGGGTTCGAGCTTTTCAGGTTGAAGTTTCTTGACATAAGCATCGCATCCCCAAACTTTTAGAAACGACAGCTTAGGTTTCTTCCCAAACCATAATTCATATGGTGTCGTCTCAACGGATTTAGACGGTGCCCTATTTAAAGTGAATGTAGCTGTCTCTAGAGCGTATCCCCAAAATGATAGCGGTAAATCGGTAAGAGACATCATAGATCGCACCATATCCAATAGAGTGCGATTACGACGTTCGGACACACCGTTACGCTGAGGTGTTCCAGGCGGCGTGAGTTGTGAAACGATTCCACGTTTCCTTAAGTGTGTACCAAATTCGTGACTTAAATATTCTCCTCCACGATCTGATCGTAAGAATTTTATCTTTCGTTCACGTTGATTCTCTACCTCATTCTGAAATTCCTTGAACTTTTCAAAGGTCTCAGACTTGTGTTTCATCAAGTAGACATACCCATATCTACTCAAGTCATCAGTGAGAGTGAGAACATAACGATATCCTCCGCGAGCCTCAACGCTCATTGGATCACACACATCAGTATGTATGATTTCCAATAAGTTGGTTGCTCGCTCCATTGTTCCGGAGAACGGAGTCTTTGTCATTTTGCCCATGAGGCATGGTTCGCATGTGTCAACTGATTCATAATCGAGAGACTCTAAAAGTCCATCAGCATGGAGCTTCTTCATGCGCTTGACACCAATGTGACCAAGGCGGCAATGCCACAAGTATGTGGGACTATCGTTATCAACTTTACATCTTTTGGTATTCACACTATGATTATGTGTAACATTACGTTCGAGATTCATTAAGAATAAACCATTGACCATCGGGGCATGACCATAAAACATATCTCTCATATAAATAGAACAACCATTATTCTCGGATTTAAATGAGTAGCCATCTCGTATTAAACCAGATCCAGATACAATGTTCATGCTCAAACTTGGCACTAAATAACAATTATTGAGGTTCATAACTAATCCCGTGGGTAAATGTAGAGGTAGCGTGCCGACAATGATCACATCAACCTTGGAACCATTCCCGACGCGCATCGTCACCTCGTCCTTCGCCAGTGTCCGCTTATTCCGCAGCTCCTGCTGTGAGTTACAAATGTGAGCAACGGCACCAGTATCAAATACCCAGGAGTTACTAGGAGTACTGGTAAGGTACACATCAATTACATGTATATCACATATACCTTTAGTTTTGCCGGCCTTCTTGTCCGCTAAGTATTTGGGGTAGTTCCGCTTCCAGTGACCCTTCCCTTTGCAATAAAAGCACTCAGTCTCAGGCTTGGGTCCATTCTTTGACTTCTTCCCGGCAACTGGCTTACCGGGCGCGGCAACATCTTTGCCGTCCTTCTTGAAGTTCTTCTTACCCTTGCCCTTCTTGAACTTAGGGCCTATTCGCTTCAAAGGATTTGTAGACTTTCCAAAGGAACGTTCATTCCATAGTTTTCAGTTCCTTCACTAGCGTTTAGATCAAGGGAATCAGCTACAGCGTTCCTATGGAAAAGTTCGTAAACAGTGGCCATTTTACAGGAATCTAAACATCTGGTCTGAACCAATTTTTGGGCGGAGGCCCGAGGCAAGCCAACTCGCAAGCCAAATAAAATATTCCTTTCGCATGGGTGGGAGAGAAGCAATACCAGCATGCAGCAATTAGAACACTTGGTGCCTGAATAAAATACTCAATACTATTGCATCAGTAGTACGGCTCCTTTGCTCATACCTCTGGACAATTTCCTGTGAACCGAACACCCTTTATTCTTCTATTTTGCGAACTGCAGTAATGTACTGTACAGCCAACCGCATTCCTATACTTTTTTACATCCCTTTGTTTTTCTTACCTGTGTATCGAACGGGGCCTTAGTGGTCTTATTTACCATCAACACTTGATGTTCTTTCTTGATTTTAACCTCAGCTGACTTCAGCATTGAAAATACTTCAGGAATGGTCTTTACCATCCCCTGCATATTGTAGTTCATCACAAAGCTCTTGTAGCTCGATGGGAGTGACTGAAGGATTCTGTCAATGACCGCCTCGTCCGGGAGGTTGATCTCCAGCTGGGACAGGCGGTTGTGCAACCCAGACATTTTGAGTATGTGCTCACTGACAGAACTGTTTTCCTCCATCTTACAACTATAGAACTTGTCGGAGACTTCATATCTCTCGACCCGGGCATGAGCTTGAAAAACCATTTTCAGCTCCTCGAACATCTCATATGCTCTGTGTTGCTCAAAACGCTTTTGGAGACCCGGTTCTAAGCTGTAAAGCATGCCGCACTGAACGAGGGAGTAATCATCAGCACGTGACTGCCAAGCGTTCATAACGTCTTGGTTCTCTGGGATGGGTGCTTCACCTAGCGGTCCTTCTAGGACATATGCTTTCTTGGCAGCTATGAGGATGATCCTCAGGTTCCGGACCCATTCCGAATAGTTGCAGCCATCATCTTTCAGCTTGGTTTTCTCTAGGAACGCGTTGAAGTTCATGTTGACATGAGTGTTGGCCATTTGATCTACAAGACATATTTTGCAAAGATTTTAGACTAAGTTCATGATAATTAAGTTCATCTTATTTAATGAACTCCCACTCAGATTGACATCCCTCTAGTCATCTAAGTGTTACACGATCCGAGTCGACTAGGCCGTGTCCGATCATCACGTGAGACGGACTAGTCATCATCGGTGAACATCTCCATGTTGATCGTATCTTCCATACGACTCATGTTCGACCTTTCGGTCTCTTGTGTTCCGAGGCCATGTCTGTACATGCTAGGCTCGTCAAGTTAACCCTAAGTGTTTTGCATGTGTAAAACTATCTTACACCCGTTGTATGTGAACGTAAGGATCTATCACACCCGATCATCACGTGGTGCTTCGAAACGACGAACTTTAGCAATGGTGCACAGTTAGGGGGGACACTTTCTTGAAATTATTATAAGGGATCATCTTATTTACTACCGCCGTTCTAAGTAAACAAGATCCATAAAACATAATAAACATCACATGCAATTATATAAAGTAGTGACATGATATGGCCAATATCATATAGCTCCTTCGATCTCCATCTTCGGGGCTCCATGATCATCTTCGTCACCGGCATGACACCATGATCTCCATCATCATGATCTCCATCATCGTGCCTCCATGAAGTTGCTCGCCAACTATTACTTCTACTACTATAGCTAACGGTTTAGCAATAAAGTAAAGTAATTACATGGCGTTAAATCATTGACACGCAGGTCATACAATAATTAAGACAACTCCTATGGCTCCTGCCGGTTGTCATACTCATCGACATGCAAGTCGTGATTCCTATTACAAGAACATGATCTCATACATCAGAATATATCATTCATCATTCATCACAACTTCTGGCCATATCACATCACATGACAATTGCTGCAAAAACAAGTTAGACATCCTCTAATTGTTGTTGCATCTTTTACGTGGCTGCAATTGGGTTCTAGCAAGAACGTTTTCTTACCTACGAATAACCACAACGTGATTTTGTCAACTTCTATTTACCCTTCATAAGGACCCTTTTTATCGAATCCGCTCCAACTAAAGTAGGAGAGACAGACACCCGCTAGCCACCTTATGCAACTAGTGCATGTCAGTCGGTGGAACCTGTCTCACGTAAGTGTACGTGTAAGGTCGGTCCAGGCCGCTTCATCCCAAAATACCGCTGAAGCAAGAAAAGACTAGTAGTGGCAAGCAAGTTGACAAGATCTATGCCCACAACAGATTTGTGTTCTACTCGTGCAATAGGGAACTACGCATAGACCTAGCTCATGATGCCACTGTTGGGGAACGTTGCATAAAATAAGAAATTTTCCTAAGTTCACCAAGATCAATCTATGAGTTCATCTAGCAACGAGAGAGAGAGATGCATCTACATACCACTTGTAGATCGCGTGCGGAAGCGTTCAAGAGATCGGGGTTGAGGGAGTCGTTCTCGTCGTTATCCAAATCATCGGAGATCCTAGCGCCGAACGGACGGCACCTCCGCTTTCAACACACGTACGGTCAGCGTGACGTCTCCTCCATCTTGATCCAGCAAGGGGAAAGGAGAGGTTGATGAAGGTCCAGTAGCACGACGGCGTGGTGGTGGATGCAGCAGGGCTCCGGCAGGGCTTCGCCAAGCAACTGCGGGAGGAGGAAGATGTGTAGCAGGGGGAGGGAGGCGCCAAGACTCAGGGTGCGGCTGCCCTCCCTCCCCCCTCCTTTATATAGGCCCCCTGGGGGGCGCCGGCCCTGGAGATGGGAATCTCCCAAGGGGGGGCGGCCAGGGGGGTGGAGTGCCCCCCAAGGCAAGTGGTGCGCTCCCCCACCCTAGGGTTTCCAACCCTAGGCGCAGGAGGGGCCCAAGGGGGGAGCACCAGCCCACTAGGGGCTGGTTCCCCTCCCACTTCAGCCCACGGGGCCATCCGGGATAGGTGGCCCCACTCGATGGACCCCCGGGACCCTTTCGATGGTCCCGGTACAATACCGGGTGACCCCGAAACTTTCCCGATGGCCGAAACAGCACTTCCTATATATAATTCTTTACCTCCGGACCATTCTGGAACTCCTCGTGACGTTTGGGATCTCATATGGGACTCCGAACAACATTCGGTTTGCTGCATACTCATATTCATACAACCCTAGCGTCACCGAACCTTAAGTGTGTAGACCCTACGGGTTCGGGAGACATGCATACATGACCGAGACGGCTCTCCGGTCAATAACCAACAGCGGGATCTGGATACCCATGTTGGCTCCCACATACTCCTCGATGATCTCATCGGATGAACCATGATGTCGATGATTCAAGCAACCCCGTATACTATTCCCTTTGTCAGACGGTATGTTACTTGCCCGAGATTCGATCGTCGGTATCCCAATACCTCGTTCAATCTCGTTGCCGGTAAGTCACTTTACTCGTACCGTAATGCATGATCCCGTGACCATACACTTGGTCACTTTGAGCTCATTATGATGATGCACTACCGAGTGGGCCCAGTGATACCTCTCTGTAATACGGAGTGACAAATCCCAGTCTCGATCCGTGTCAACCCAACAGACACTTTCGGAAATACCTGTAGTGCAGCTTTATGGTCACCCAGTTACGTTGTGACGTTTGGTACACCCAAAGCACTCCTACGGTATCCGGGAGTTACAGGATCTCATGGTCTAAGGAAGAGATACTTGACATTGGAAAAGCTCTAGCAAAACGAACTATACGATCTTGTGCTATGCTTAGGATTGGGTCTTGTCCATCACATCATTCTCCTAATGATCTGATCCCTTTATCAACGACATCCAATGTCCATAGTCAGGAAACCATGACTATCTGTTGATCAACGAGCTAGTCAACTAGAGGCTCACTAGGGACATGTTTTGGTCTAAGTATTCACACGTGTATTACGATTTCTGGATAATACAATTATAGCATGAATAAAAGACAACTATCATGAACAAAGAAATATAATAATAATCCTTTTATTATTGCCTCTAGGGCATATTTCCAACAGTTACGTCACGTTTGGGTGAAATTACAAACCTACCCCTATCGAAACCTATAGAAATCCAACAGATAGGCTTTGTGTGGCAGGGATAGGCAGTAGTAATTTCCATCTCACAGATTTTGGTTTCAGGCGGTTACTGCGATTTTGCCCGCTTCGTTCAAATTTTGCACAGTGCACCTTTACCGTGCCAACTCAATTCGAATCCCATTTGTATTCTATTTTTTTCGGGCAGGATCCATTTTCAATTGGAATTACATTCTATATACATTATTTTTTATATATACTTTCAAAAGCACAACACCATTTATACATAAATATGGTTTACAAATGGCATGATCTCAGATTGATAAGGTTGTATCCATCAATTTGGATTTTCAAATGTTTGAAACCACTTTATGTTGAAATCCAATGTATGCATTCCTCGCTAACTGTCTCCAATTAATGTGTGTTTCATGTGGTTTTTTTTACTTCTCAAACATGTATAATGTGTTTCACACACGCAACATATAGTGTAATCCCGTTTAGACATTAATTGCATATAAACCATGCATTGTTTGTAATTAAAGAATCAATGGATCACCAATATTGATAAACTATATAACATTACACGTGTGCCCAAATTCAAATGAATATGCATGTTTGATACACCAATTTGTGTTATGATATTATCGATGTCGTGATCTCCAATTTAAATATTTGAATCCCCTTTAATCCAGATATCCGTCTCATATAGCTATCACTCATGCTTATATAGGACTATCTCTCTGGACCTATACGCGTTCATCGTCTCTCAGGTGTCTCTCGTGCTACCTGTATGTCAACAATGATCTTTTATCTTCGTAACACACTGACGGTACTCTCTCCCTCGACCTTCATCACTCTATCTATCTCTAAGTATATCTCGCTCCCTGCTATGTGTATCTAACTATGATTCTCCATGTGGAATCTCTTTCTCTCACACAAACACAAAACTTTGTCTCCCGGGGTCTCATTTCTCTCTACTATTCCCATGTGTGCCACTCGCACACCCCTAATACAGAGATGTCTTTCGCTCCTTAGATATGAGAACCTACGACTCTTCCTCTTAAATATCTCTTTCTCACACACAAACACAAACTCTGTCTCCCAGGGTCTCATATTTCTCCATTGTTCTCTTGTATGTCGCTCACACACACTCTCTCTCCCTAGATATATCTTGTGTTCCCTCATATGTCTCTCTAGCTATCACTCTCGTTGTGAAATATCTTTCTCTCTCGCAGACACAAAACTCCGTCTCTTGGGATCTCATTTCTCTCTGATATCTGTTTGTATGTGACTCACATGCACCCTCTCTCTATCTCTCTCACACCCACACACATAACTCAGCCTTCTGATCCACTCGACTCCTATCTCTAATGCACACTAGCTAGCATCTTTATCTTTCTATTTACCTGTTTTTTCATCAACCTTCTTTCTCGCCCTCACTCTTGATTCCTATGGCGCACACTACATATGTTTCTCTCTACATGCAGTCAAGTGCCCTCTCACACACATATATAACTTCACCCTCTGAACCACCCGGCGGTCATCTCCAACACCCAAACTAGCGGATGTCCCTCTAGCTAGCATCTCCATCTCTGTATCTATCTGTAGTTTCTCCGTCAACATTTCTTTCTCGCACGGAGTCTTGCTTCCTATCACCCACACTATATATGTCTCTCCATACATACGCATTTATAGGTTGATCTCTTTTGCACAATCGTTGTGCCTCACTCCCTCTGCTCGCCATAGATGCATGCTCCAGCCCATGCCACTATCTCTTAAATACAAAAACACATGCTCAATTGTCGGGCCTTCTTCCCTACATTCTCACATGCATGCATATTGTCATACCGACCCGTCTCTCCCATGTCGTTGATCTTATGACTTATGTCTTCTTTCTTTTATCTCGATCATGCGTGCGCACACACACACACACACTCTCACACATGCATGTTCAAGGTCTCTATGTCTCCATACGTAGTTAATTACCCTCAATCCTAACGCCACATCGAATCATTCTCCTCTTTTGTGCACATAACTTCCGCCTGGATGGGTAAAACACACACTCACACTTAACAATCTCCTTTTGGCTACCCCCCCCCCCCGCCTCTCACTCTTCCCCTATATCCTCGAAACCAATAAGACCATCCCTTTGTTTAATCCCTGCCTACATGCACCGTCGATATACAGTAGTCTTCCTCGGTTTCTCTCGAACAAACATGTTCTCTCGATGTCGAATCCTCTCACGCGCACACACCTTCTCTTCCCTCTCTACGGTCATTTT
>NC_041389.1:549167954-549221838 GCF_002162155.2 Triticum dicoccoides
ATCTATCTATCTATCTATCTCTCTCTCTCTCACACACACCCCCCCACACACACTAAGACTCCATCTCACACACACATGCTCTAGGCGGAGCATTTGTTCCTACCACCCTTCATCCAACCTTACCTGTATGATAAACAATCACCTTTATTTACTTGCATAACATGGACAAATTCCACTTTACTTTAGTAGTCAGCAAACTTATCATCTGTACCCTTATAAAAAACGAGTTGGCGATGATGGTGTGCCTGCCAACTTGTAATACACACAGTATGATCTATATCTGACGGATAGAAAGCAAACTATGATAATTTTACAAAAGATACCCGCACCTCTCTCCCCATAATTATCTCCCACAACCTCATTGCTCAGCAATTAAAAAAGGAATAAGTCTCTGGAACAATCTAGCATGCATGGTGGCCGCTGCCGCCTGCCAGCCCCGTCCATCCCCATGACTCCTCCCATTCCGACCACCAGTCACCACCACGCTCCACTCCTCCTCGCCTTATTTCTCATCTTTCATTTTTTCGATGACATTCTCGAGATACCAGTTTTCCGATAAAATTCTCGAGATATCATTAGTTTTTACACATGGGATTACTCCTGCATGGGTCAATCACAACAGGTGTTTTGTAAAAAAAAATGCATATTGATGTTCCGTGCAATGCACGAGAATCTTGCTTGTAATTATATAACGCAAATCACGAGCAGGAAGTGACATTTTTTTGACACAACCACGTTAACGTGGCCACGTAAATCACTAGCTAAAGTAAATACCATTATACTTATATCCCGATGCAAAAGGTTTAGTACATGTCCGAAGAGTAGAGTCACACACACACACACACTCTGTCTCTCAGAATCTCTCTCTCTCACACACACACAAGTTACGTGACGCCCACTTAAGCAGACACGTATGTTACAATTTGTGCACCCGCGGGTACACGTGATGCTGCGCATTTATTTAAGCTGGAAGGCGAACCCAAATAGTAGTTGCATTCATTCCCCTCCCGCCGCCTCTTCTCTGGTCACCATCGCCCGATAGCCATGGCCCGGCCGAAGGTAACAACATACGCCATACTCCCGCCGAAGCGGCGCTTTAATATGGAAATTTTAGTGGTCATGCATGCATCTTTTTGTGCTAGCACTCCTATATAAGGGTTGACCGGTCGCTTCCCGCAGACATGCACGGGCGGTGGACGAGGAAGGAGAAGGGAAGCGGGCTGTGGAGTAACATTTTTTACCACAATTTCTTAGGAAACTGAGTGCAATAAATGATTAGTTTTGCAAACTACCAGTACTACACCTGAAACGGTTCAAAACATATACTGCCTTGCCAGCGCGCGCTTCCCGCGTGAAACGGTCAGCGTCGCCCTGGAGCGTCAGTGTCGCATTAATGCCCGCCCAGAGCGGAGGTGACCTCTCACTGGCGCCGGCTTTGAAGTGGCGCGACGGCCGAGAGAGCGCCGCTTCCCGATGCATGCAACTGCTCCGCGTCGAGACTGGCCATAGGCCCTGTTTGGATCCATGGGTTAGAGTTAGTTTGAGGTAGTTGGGGCTCAAACAGCCCTAAAGTAGCCAAGCATGAGGGTTTAAATTGGAGCAAGTTGCACCGAACCCACACAAAAAAAATCCCACCCAAGAGGTGCTAACTGGAGATAGTTCTCATTGGGACCACTGAAAAATCACTTTTCTCTCTCCATCAAGTGCATTTATTGTCAATCTAACCCTGTCACCCAAACACTCTTTGGCTACAGTTAGTTCAGGGTTAGTCATGAGTTAGTCTAACCTCCAGCTAAGTTAGAGTATCAAACAGGAGCAGTAGGACATGCAAGTTGCTCAAAGCATATAGTCAAATTCGTACGTGAAAGGATTTTTTTTCTTTTTGAAAACGGAATGTGAAAGGAATTTTTTTAGAATGCTCTTGGCATGTCGCTAACATGTGATGAGTTAACCGACCTCAATAGACGGCAAAAACGCCAGCCTGCCGCACTTTGATACTCCAACAGTAGAGACAAGGAGGGAGAAGCGATACGGGCTGCTGGATTACTAGAGATAGGTGCCGCACGGAAGCCAAGAAATATGGTGATAGCGTGGGTTAGCCATGTACTAGTATGATGCAACTACACTGGGCTGCCGTGTTTCGTACTCTTCCAGTCCACTATGGAGATGATTGGTTGATTTTATATCGCTAAATAATATTAAATATTATGAGTGCAGACGCTCCACCATGAGGTTCCTTGCTCCTTCCCGGTCGTCGGGAATCTATGTTCTTCCACTCTATTTTTTTACGTGAGCTTTGTTCAACCTTTTGCCAACACGCGAGACATCTTCAAGGTGCACGTGTTATGCAAGGATCGTTCCATCTATATAAAGAACACATGGGACTGGAACTAGGAGACGGACATGTACCTAGGAGTGGACGTATGAACCTGAGTAATGTAGCACAGTAAGTGAAGTAGAAAGGCACAAATGGTATGAACATGCGTGGCATATATGCCGGGGTGTACCCCCTTTTCGAAGAAAAAAAAATATTGGGTGTGTTTGGTTGCGTTCTCGTCTCAGCATAGTTGTTCCCTCTTCATGCATGCTCAACTCAACACCCCTCTTCATGCATGCTATCTTCATGAATGCTTCTAGTGTATTTGTGCTAAACTAGTGTGGACTCATGCACCCTCCATACACTCTACCAAACACCCAAAAGTAGGTCGAGAAGGGAACTCTTGGGCGGCATTTGTCTCTTACTACGTACTACCACTAAATGTTGTATGTGCAATGCACGGTGATGTTACAGAGTATGTGCCTAAGTACTCAACTACTACTATATTAGTTGGAGGCACATATTAACTTTTATATTTGTTTACGTGTATGCCCCGAGACCTTCCAACTAGACGTGTCTTTCTCTCCAGGTCGCACTTTGTATCATTCATACCACTAAGTACTACTACGTGTGGTCTCCAACCCAGAAGTGGAAGAAGTGGAGACGCTCTACCACGCTGTTTTTTTACGCTGGGCTCTACCATGCTATTCATGTCCCACTCCTTTCGCTGACGTGTGGGACATCCAGCATGTGCCGTGTTTGGCACCCTTCGTCGTAAGAGTTGAAACGCTAGCATTCATCAAAAATAAAAAATAATTATAACAGGCCCACTTCCCACTTTGAAGTTGCTCGGACGAAGGAACCATCATGACTTCGTTGAATTCCGCTTCTTGAAGAAAACTACTATACCAGCAGTACTACTAGCTACAGTAGTTACTCCAATAGAGGCCTCCTTTCGTTCATAGGATAGGAATTTTATAGGAATATGAAAATCATAGGAAGTGAGATGACATGCATCTCAATTCCTATAGAGAAAGAGATGCCATTTGATGCATAGGATAGGAATTTTTCCATTTAGTCTAGGCTAATGTATTGGTAATTTGCTCTAAAAACTACAGTAGTAACTAGTAGTACTAGCACATGCTCGTACTCAGACACAGACACACACACACTAACTACTAGTACTACTACTTCTCACATGCTAGCCAGATGCCGTCGTTCTCCTTCCCGGCTTTGTCGGCGACACCCCACCGTGCTTGGATCTCCGCCGACCTCTCCGCAGCAGCGCGTGCGTCCTTTTCTTTCTTGCGGCGGCGGGCTTCTCTTTTCTTGAGTGCTTTCTGACTTTTCCGCTCCCTCTGTGCGGCTTTGGCCACCTCTTGCTCTACCGCCCATTCGGCCTTGGCATCTTCAAATTCCTCCCACATAGTTGTGAGGTCGCGAGCGGCGATGAACTCGGCACGGCGGGATGACGTTGCTTCCCTACCATTTTGTGTGTGGTCATGGGTGGCGAGGTACTCGGCGCGGCGGGATGCTTGTAGGGGGTTGGATACGACATATGCCAAAGGATGGCTTATCATGGTGGGAGCGAGTAGAACGTCGCCGGTGCCTGGAAGCGGGATGAGGCGAAGACATGCACGCCGGCGGATCTTACCCAGCTTCAGGGCTCTCCTAGGAGATAACACCCCTACTGCTGCTCTGCGGGGTCTCCGCATGATCACTCAAACAAGGTGACTACAATTGTGCTCCTAGAGCTGTCTTGGGAGGCAGGAGAGAGCAAGGCTAGTTCTCTCCTCCCGTGCTATTTGGTCTATCTCTACTCAGGTCCGAACCCTTTGCATGGGTGCCCCGGGGGGTTTATATAGGCCTACCCCCAGGGGGTACAACAGTAATCTGGCTGGGCGCGGGCCCCAGCCATCTGTCTCTCAGGCCACCGTCTTTCCCGCCGGCTTCTGGGGCCCGCCGACTGGCGGGTCCCGCGGACAGGCTTGGTACTATAGCGACACTCCTGGTGACGCAGGCTTGGTCATCGGGTCGTGGCAACAGTGCCGCCGTCTATCGGGCGATCACTGTCGCCATTCCCCATCTTGTCTGGTTAATGGCACGTGGGGCCCTGGGGAGGAGTTGGCCGACTCCAGGGAGGCCGACTCCCACGGGTCCGTCTTCGGGCGCCCTGGCCGCCTTCGGTCCACCCACTGACAGGCGGCCCCGCTGCCTTGGGGTCGTACAGGCCGGCGTCGTGGGCACAGTGTACTGCGCACTATGGCTGAGGTCAGGGCAGGCATGGCAACAGTGCCGCGCCTAGCCGGAGATCTTCCAGCGATACGGCTCACTGTAGCCATGCCGGCCCTTCGTGAGCAGGGGGGAGACGGCCACTTCGGGATGAAGGTCGCCAGCTTGGAGTCGGCCTCTCTAGAGGCCCCCATCCCAGAGTCGGCTTATCTCGGAGTCACCGTCTGGGGCTCGGCTTGAGGGGCGCGGCCTGCCCCGATGTCCTGAAAGATCTTGGGGCTCGAGTTAGCCTACCCGTGGCCCATTACTCCGACAGTAGTCCCCGAAGCTGGTGAAGCCCGGCGGTCGCTGCATTGTGGGGCTTCAGCAGCTTCAATCTTTATAAGTGTAGACTCTGAGACTCGGCTGCCGTCTTTCCTTGGGCCGACTGTCGAAAGTCGGAGCTTCGGTAAAGAGCCTTAGTTCGAAAGTCGCGGCGGGAAACCAGGCGGCGTGCCTGATACGCCTCCCCGCCGCTGTCAAGGCGGTCCTATCGCGTGGCGCCACGTGGGGAGAACAGTCTGCCTGCCCACGCGCGCGACAGGACGGGCCGTTAGGCGGGGCCCGCCACTACCGCACCTTGGCATACGGACGGATCCGTTGCGGCCGTGGACGGTTGGTTTTCCCACGTCGTTACTGCGCGCAGTAACTTCGTGGGGTAAATCGTGGGGCGGTGCAGGACATTATGCGCAGTTAATCCCACGCCCGCCCCCTCGGCTTCTCAGCTCGTTGGGCTATAAGTAGGTGGGGGAAAGCGGAGGGGCACAGCTCACGCGTCCTTCTTCTCCGCTCCCCCGCCCCATCTTGCTCTCTTTCTCCTTCCTTTCTCCGCCGTTGAGCCAGAGCCGACCATACCGCGGCGATGAGCTCTTCCTCCGCCGCGGCCCCTGCCGTGCACTCCGGCGTGTGGGATGGCTCGGAGGTAGAGGAGGAACACATCGAGTTCCTCCGCCAGACACGTCGTCTTCCCAGCGCGGACCTTGTGCGCGCCCGCGCCGCGCCGAAGGGGGAAATCCGGCCGGCGCCGGAAGAGGGCGAGCGGGTTGTCTTCCGCTCGCACCTTATGCGCGGCCTGGGGCTGCCGGCGAGCGGCTTGTTCCGCTCGTTCCTGGAGTTCCACAGTCTTCAGCCGCACCACCTCACACCAAACACGGTGGTGCTGCTCTCCGCCTTTGCCACCCTGTGCGAAGGTTTCCTCGGCCTTCTCCCCACCATCGAGCTGTGGGGGAAATTCTTCTCTTCTAAGCTCGGCACGCACATCGCCGGCGTGCCGGCTCAGTGCGGCGCCTTCATCGCGATGCGACGCTCGACGACCGACAATCCCTTTCCTCCCATCACGCTGATCAAGTCGGTGAAGATGTGGCAGCGCACGTACTTCTACGTGAAGAACCTCTCCCCCGACGGTGATTGGGTCAACCTGCCGCCCTACAACGCCACTCCCCTGACCGGGAGGCTCCCCAGCTGGTCCCACAGGGTCAAGTCGCTGTCCCTTGCCGGAGCCGCCATCGTAGCGCGACTCCGAGTCTTGATACAGTCGGAGGGGCTCGTCGGGGCCGACTTGCTGGCCGCCTTCCTGGCACGCCGAGTTCTCCCGCTCCAAGGCCGGCCACACCTGATCTGTCAGATGAGCGGCCCCCGAGACCCAAGTCGGATGAGCACCAAGGAGATGCCCCGCAAGGAGGTGGCGAACATGGTGAACTACATTGCGCACTGCGAGTACGAGGAGGACTGGCAGTTCGGCAAGGAGCCGTACTCGCGCGACAACCCTCCACCAGTGGTAAGTCGCGTCCTCCTAATGCTTTGTCTTTTTTCCTCAGCCGACTCCGGCTTCTAACTCTTGTCGGCCTCTTCTGAATCAGAACCCTCTCATGCAGCCTGCCGCTGGCGCCACGAGACAGCCCCGCGAGTATGTCCCTGACCGCGCGGAGAGCGACGTCGACGACCCCGACTTGGGGGCGGCGGCAATGGAAGCCGACGCCGAAGGCGGGGGAGGAGGAGCGGAAGGCGACTTCAGGCCCTCGGCGACTTTCGACGACTGGCCCGACGACGATGCCGAAGGGGAAGTTGCCCCGCGCCACCAGCTGAAGGTCGGCCCCTCCGCCGGCCAGGGCGGTGCAAAGAAACATTACGCCGGGCCGAGTGTGCCCGGCGGCAAATTGAAGAAGCTTAAGGGGCGGCCGCCGCGACCAGACGAGAGGAGGCGGCCGCGAAGGCCAACCGCTTCCGAAGGGAAGTGAGAAGGCCACCGCTAGTATCCGCGTAAGTCTTCCTGCTCTTTCTTTTTCTTCGTCGAATCTTATCCGAGTCTTTGTTTACGTACTCCCTCCGATATTCTCCAGGGCCCCTCTCTCCCTTGAGAGAGTCGTCGTCCCCTCTGTCATGGGGTCGGCGGAGACGTCTGCCAATACTCGGCGGGCTGACCCCGCCGCCGCCCTCCGGGAGGCGACGGAGCGAAACGCGCGGGAGAAGCACGAGGAGGAGGAAGCCGAACGTCTGGAGAAGGCGGAGGCCAACAAGGCGGCTGCCTCCGTCCAGAAGGAGCTGGAGGATGCCGAGACTGCCCTCGCAGCGAGACGGCATGCCGAGGAGGCCGCGCGTCGCCGATCAGCGATGCTTGTCCCCCCACTATCGTCTGCGCCGCCGCCTCCGGAGTTCACGGGGCAAACCGGAGGGGCCGACACTGAGGACCCCATCGTGGAGAAGGGGGGCGGCGATGTTTCTATGTCGGACACCCTCGTGCCGCCACCACCGCCGTCTGGGAGGCCGCACGGCAAGCAGCCGGTGGATCCGTCGGAGCCGCCGGCTATGGACGAGGCTGAAACGCGGCTGCTTCTCCAAGTCGCCTCACCGGTACGTCGCCGTCTTGAGAGGGCGACCTCGGCGCCGCGTCCTTGGGAGACTGGTGTTGCCGGCTCGGCGTCCCTAGACACCGAGGCCACAAGCGCCGTGCCCACCGGGTGGGTGCGCGGAGGCGGCACTGGGCCGTTAAATGAACTGCTCCTGGAAGTCCAGGCGAAGCTTCGCGCCGAGGGCGACGCCCTTCAAGCCTGCACCCGAGCGCATCTGGCCGCCCGATCGGCCGTCCGAGTAAGTTTCTTTTCCTTTGGACTCTTGTTTGTTTCTCTGTGGGGGCGCGCCAGCGCACCCACTGGGTGTAGTCCCCGAGTTCCGGGCCGGCTGCTGAGCAGGCGATTCGGAACTCCCTCTGGCGAGTTCCAAACACTGACTTTGTCTTCAATGATTCATTGCAGGAGTACCACAACCTCCGCGTCACTGCCTTCAACCACAATGTTGAGGAGTTGAACAAGCGGACTACCGACTTGTCGGAAAGCCGGAGTGAGTTCTTCTTTCTTCGCGGGGGCGCGCTGGCACACCCGCGGGCTGTAGTCCCCGAGATTCGGGCCAACTGCTGAGCAGTCGGGCCGGATCTTCCCGGCGATCTTTTTGCTAATGACTCATTTGTCTCTTCCTTGTTCCTCAGAAGCCAATGCTATTCTTCAGGAGCAGTTGGGCAAGGCCAATACCGCCCGTCGTGCCAAAGAGGAGGACTGTGGCAAGCTCGCCACAGAATGCGACCTGCTGGCGGCGCAGCTGGCCGAGCAGAAGGAGCTGCTCAAGAAGGCACAGGACGAGGCTGAGAATAAGGAGACCGCACTCCTGGCCGAGTTCGAGAGCGAGCGCTCCTCCTGGACTGATAGGGAGGCGATGCTGACCTCCGGCTTCCACGAGATCGAGGATATTGTTGACGGTAAGTTTCTTTCGCTTCTTCGGGCTTCCGATTATGCGTCAGGCTGACTTCTGATTTTTTTCGTCTTGCTTCTTTTTTGTCTTGGCAGACTTCTTCCCTGGTCATTCGCAGGCAGTCCCTCCGGCCATCGAGGCTGCTCGTGCGGTGCGAAGGGCGGGCGGTGAGGAGATCGCCGCCAATGCCCCACGTACCGTCGAGGAGCAGCTTCTGAGCATTAAAGCCCGTCTTCGTCCGGCTCACCGGCTGATGCGCCGGCTTCAGCGTGCTGGCGCCCAGGCGGTTGCCGCCTTGTGGCTAGCCATGCCGGCTCTGCGCACCGCCAGCCGAACTGCCGACTGGCTGGAGGTTGCTGCCGGCCGTCTTGAGGCTTGGAAGGGCTCCTCGGCACGGGCCGGAGCGCGCCGGGCCTTGGAGTTTGTCAAGGCGTGGTATCCAGGGCTGGACCTGGACCGTCTGGCCGCGTCCGGTCAGAAGCCCAGGCCGAGATGGAGGCCGTGGAGGGCGCCCTTATCGAGCGTGCTGCGGCCATCGCCGAGTACACGGACACCAGCGTCTTCGTCCCCGAGCGGGCTGAAGGTGGCGAGGAAGTGCCGCCGGAGTGGTTCGGAATGAACCCGGAGTATGGCGAAGACTCGGCGGAGGTGATCGACTCCAGCACTGAGGAGGAGGACGAGGCGGAGGACGAAGGTGAGGTGGAGGCGCCAGAAGACGGAGCAGGCGGCCAACCTCAGCTCGACCAAGCCTCCAGCAACGAGCCGCGTCAAGAGAAGGCGACTGCCGCCGGAGGTGATCAAGCCGAGACCGCCCAGCCGACTGCCCCGGCGCCTGACGCCGCCGTCTCCTCCGATCCTCCGATCCCCGATGCCGCCTCCTAGGCTGCCTCTACCTGTCTGTCTTAGCAATCTTTGAAAACTTTGTTAGTTTCGAACAGTTCCACCCGCGGGGTGTATCTTGAACCTCTATTCGAAAATTCGGCCAAGGGCCTATGTAAATATTTATCCGATTTCCGTCTTCCCTTGCTTACTGCTCTTTTAGGCTTTTCCCTTTGCCGCCTTCCCTTAGTCGCTGCCTTGCCAGTCGGACAGCCGCTCTGCGGACTATCGCTGGGTCAAGTGCTCGGCTACTTCGGGAAAGCGAGTACTTGGCCGTTTTAGAGTTTCTTTAGCAAGTTGGATAGAAAGCGACAGGCCGACTACCCAAGAGTCGGCCGTCCTTGATGAAAGCTAATAAATACGGCGAGCCGGCTACTCATGACTCGGCTTCCGCTTTAGAAATGCTGGAGGCCGTCTTACGCTATGTTCACACTTTAGGTCCTTAGCCATTTTTTGTGTGGGTACCCGTTCTTCCCCCATCCTGTTTGCCTCACAGTCGCTCTGCGAGCTGCGGCTTTGCCAGGAGGCGGATTGGGCATCACGCACTACTTGTCTGACTGCGGGAAGCTGCTCATAGCGCAAGGCGGCGAGTCCCCGGGCCGACTAGTCTGGCCCGGTGCCAAGTGGCTTGCAACGAAAGCGATTTTCTCGAAGGCATAATGCTTATCATATAGATAACAAAAAAGGGCAGTCCCCGAGCTCGCCTCGGGGGGCCCAAAGTCTTAGTACTTTAATACAAAGGGGTAGTGCGATACATACTGCATCAACTATAAAATCTTCGAAGAAGATTTGCATTCCACGGGCGCTCTGTTTCTTTGCCGGAGTCGTCCCTCTTGCGCGCTCGGGGCTTCTGAGCGTCGATCAGATAGTATGCGTCGTTTCCTAGCACCTTGCTGATGATGAAGGGGCCTTCCCAAGGCGCCGACAGCTTGTGCTGGCCGGCTGTTCGCTGGATCAGCCGGAGCACAAGGTCGCCTTCTTGGAAAGATCTTGGCCTGACCTTCCTGTTGTAGTATCGACGCAGGCTCTGCTAGTAGATGCCGGACCGGCTGAGTGCCAATAGCCGGCCCTCTTCCAGCAGATCGACGCCGTCTTGTCGTGCTTCTTCTGCTTCTTCCTCGGTGTACATGGTGACTCGCGGGGAGTCGAACTCTATGTGTTGGGATGACGGCTTCAGCACCATAGACGAGGAAGAAGGGTGTGAAGCCGGTTGACTTGTTTGGAGTCATGCGCAGACTCCAGAGGACGGCTGGCAGCTCCTCAAGCCAACAGTCGGCAGATCGCTCTAGCGGGACGACGAGTCGAGGCTTGATGCCGGATAAGACGAGGCCGTTCGCTTGCTCCACCTGACCGTTTGACTGCGGATGGGCAACGGACGCTAAGTCCAGTCGGATGCCCTGTGTCGCGCAGAAACGGGCCAAGGCGCCTTTGGCAAAATTCGTGCCATTGTCGGTGATGATGCTGTGTGGGATGCCGTACCGAGTTGTGATGTCGGCGATGAAGGTCACTGCAGTCGGACCATTCAACTTCTTGATGGGTTTCGCCTCCACCCACTTGGTGAATTTGTCTACCGCGACCAGCAGGTGAGTCAAGCCACCTCGTGTCGTCTTGAATGGTCCCACCATGTCCAGACCCCAGACTGCAAAGGGCCAGGCGATGGGGATAGTCTTGAGTGCGGAAGCCGGCTGGAGTGGCTTGGAACGGAAAATCTGGCACCCCTTGCACTTTTGGACTAGTTCTTTGGCCTCTTCCAGGGCGGTTGGCCAGAAGAAACCGTGTCGGAAGGCTTTGGCAACGAGTGCCCTGGAGGCCGCGTGGTGACCGCACTTGCCTTCGTGGATGTCTCTGAGGATTGCTTGGCCTTGTTCTGCCTCGACGCAGCGTTGGAAGACGCCGGTAACGCTGCGCCTGACCAGCTCTCTGTTGACTATGGTGTAGGCTGATGCTCAGCGTTGCACTTGCCGAGCCAAGATTTCATTAGTTGGCAGCTCTCTGTTTACTAAGAACCTGAGGATGGGCTGGGCCCATGAAGGTGCTGCTATTTCTTCAACTGCCACGAGTGCGACTTGGATAAGGGTGGCCGGGATGGGAGGCGGTGGGTTGGAGTCCGCAGCGCTTCCTGGTTTGACGAAATCCCGGGGCTGACTGGAGCAGTTCCCGGGCCTGGCTCTGGAGTCTTTGATCCTGCCGCAGCAGTCCCCGGGCCGGGTTCTGAAGTCACCGGGCTGGCTTCAACTGTGTGCTTCTTGGAGTCGGGTCCGGCGTCCTCAGGCGGAGCCGACACAAAGATTGAATCTGATTCTGGTGACGGCTTGATGGAAGGCTTGAGGAGGCACCGGAGGGCGACACCAGATGGTATCGCCTGGCGAGTGGAGCCGATTCGTGCCAAGGCGTCTGCTTGGTTGTTGCCGTTCCTTGGCATGTGGAGGAACTCGCACCCCTCGAAGTATCCGCTGAGCTGCTGAACGAGGAAACGATAGCTCGCCATATTTGCGTCCTTGGCATCCCAATCGCCAGATGATTGTTGGACTACCAAGTTAGAGTCGCCATAACACAGGATCCGGCGAATGCCGAGTTCTTTGGCAAGCCGGAGCCCGTGTATGAGCGCCTCATACTCGGCGACGTTGTTGGAGGCGGCGAAGTGGATCTGCAGTGCATATCTGAGCTTGTCGCCCTTGGGGGAAGTGAGGACGACGCCGGCTCCCAAGACGGTGTGCATCTTGGAGCCGTCAAAGTGCATCCGCCAATGGGTGGAGTCAGGCGCTGGCGGCAGGTACTGGGTCTCGGCCCAGTCGACGAGGAAGGCGGCCAGCGCCTGCGACTTGATGGCGGTGCGGGGCTCGTAGTAGATGGTGTAGGGAGCCAAGTCAATGGCCCATTTGGCCACTCGGCCAGAAGCATCTCGGCTTCCGATGATCTCGGCCAGTGGAGCTGTGCGGACCACGGTGATTGGATGCTCCTGGAAGTAGGGCTTCAATTTCTTGGCGGCAAAATGCACGCCGTAGCACATCTTCTGGTAATGGGGGTAGTTCTGCTTGGAGGTCGACAGTACTTCACTCAGGTAATACACCGGTCTCTGGACAGGTAGCGCTTTGCCTTCCTCCTTGCGCTCGACTACAATGACTGTGCTGACTACTCGGCTGGTGGCGGCAATGTATAGGAGCATGGGCTCTTTGGGAGTCGGAGCCGCCAGCACAGGGGGAGTAGTCAACATCTTCTTCAGTTGGAGAAAAGCCTCGTCCGCCTTGGGAGTCCACTCAAAGAAGGTCGTCTTCTTCATGAGCTGATACAAGGGGAGAGCCTTCTCGCCCAGCCGACTGATGAATCGCCTGATGGATGCCAAACAGCCGGTGAACTTTTGCACATCTAATAGTCATCTGGGTGCTTCCATCCTCTCGATGGCCTTGATCTTCACAGGGTTGCACTCTATGCCGCGTTCGGAGACCAGGAAACCGAGGAGCTGGCCGGCTGGTACTCCGAAAACGCACTTCTCTGGGTTGAGCTTGATCTGGAATCGGCGCAGATTCTCGAAGGTTTCCTTGAGGTCCTCCAACAAGGTCCCTCGCTTCTCCGTCTTCACCACTACATCATCCACATAGACGTGGGCGTTTCTACCGAGTTGCTTCAGGAGGCATTTCTGCATGCAACGCTGAAAGGTGGCGCCGGCATTTCTCAGGCCGAACGTCATGGTCAGGTAGCAGAAGGCTCCAAACGGCGTGATGAAGGCGGTCTTCAGTCTGTCAGCCGGGTTCAGCTTGATCTGGTGATATCCTGAATACGCATCTAGGAAGCTCAACAGCTCGCATCCGGCTGTGGAGTCTATCACCTGATCGATTCTCGGCAGAGCAAACGGGTCCTTGGGGCAAGCTTTGTTAAGGCTTGTGTAATCAATGCACATCCGCCACTGCTTGTTCTTCTTCAGCACTAGAACTGGGTTTGCTAACCACTATGGAAAAAACACCTCCATGATGAAGCCAGCTGCCAGGAGCCGGGCTATTTCTTCTCCAACAACTCTTCTTTTCTCTTCTGACAGACGGCGCAAGGGCTGCCTGACGGGCTTCATATCAGATCGGACGTGTAACTTGTGCTCGGCGAATTCCGTCGGGACACCAGGCATGTCCTTGGGGGACCATGCGAAGATGTCACGATTCTCACGGAGGAAATCGACGAGCTCGCCTTCCTATTTGCTGTCAAGGCCAGTGCCTATGACAGCGTACTTCTCTGGGTGTTCTGGGTCCGTCTATCAGTACTCCCGAGAAGCGAGCGGCCCGCCTGTCCGTGGCAAGGGTGGCGCCTAGGACCTAGGCATAAGAGCCTGGGCTCGGCATCACCTCTGGGTGATCGGCTCTGCTCCAACTGATGGGCCTTTCGGACCAATGCATGAACTCTGGAGTGCTTGATGCAACTGCGTTTACTTCTTGCTGCTGTTGGCGCCTGCTGCGCCGGTCGTCCGCTACACTGGTGAACACCACGTAGGCTTCGTGCTCGTCTGGGAACTCATCTTGTATCACGCCGACTGGCCTGACGGCCCCTGCTGGGGCTGCTGCGGAGGAGGCGGCCCAGCAGGAGGGGGAGGGAGCAGGTCGTCCCCCTTGGCGATTCTGGTCACCCAGTGACATTTCCGGGTGGTATGGTTGGATGGCTTCGCGCCGCTGTGGAACTTGCAGGGACCATCCAGAGTCTGCTCGTAGGAGAAAGCCGGCAGCCAGTTGGACTTGCTGCCCTTCTGCCGCTTTGCCGGAGGCGGTCCCTCCAGTTGTTGGTCCTCTGCCGTTGCCACCTGCCGACTGTTGGAAGTCGGCAGCGGGGCCTTGCGCTTCTGGTCATTCTGCTGCCGCCGACTGGTGTCTCCAACCGGAGTTCTTGGAGCCCGAGGGGCGACTTTGCCAGTCGCGCTGACCCGAATCTCCACCTTCATGGAGGAGTCGGCCGTGGCGTACTTGTCTGCCGTGATCAGCAACTCGTCGAGGGTCTTGGGCTCGTCGCAGAGGAGCTTGTGCTTGAGGAGGGTGCCTTCTCTGCACCCGGCAGTAAAGTACTCAATGGCCTGCACCTCATGCATGCCCTCGCAGGAGTTCCGGAGTTCGCCCCAGCGCGTGAGGTAGTCGCGAGTAGACTCGTCAGGGCCTTGCACGCACAAGGAGAGCTGGCGCGGCTTGGGAGGTCGCTTGTACGTGCTCGTGAAGTTGCGGACGAAAGCCTCGGTGAAGTCAACCCAACTGTTGATGCTGCGGGGCTTCGGACTGTTTAACCACGTCCGGGCCGAGCCCTAGAGCATGAGCGGGATGTATCTTACGGCAACACGCTTGTTGTCGTTCGCTATGTTGACAGCCGTAGAGTATTCGATCAGCCAATCCTCCGGCTTCACGGTGCCGGTGTACTTAGGCGTGTCTCGGGGGAGCGTGAACCCTTTGGGAAAGGGCTCGTCTCGGATGCGGGGTCCGAAGAAGGGGGGACCCAACTCGTCTTCTTCTTCCAGCGCCAGGGATCGGTGGAGTTGGTCGATCCGGTGGCGGGCGTCATTCTCTCTGACTCCCTCTCGGTGGCCAAGGCGGTCACCGAGAGTCGGATGTTCCACGGGCGGCAGGGAGACTCGCCTTTCACCGCGAGGGGGGGGAGGCTGGTAGTCGTCCCGCCGCTCCACCGCCCTAGGGCGGCCGTCTTGGTCGCGCTCGATGGTGATGTGAGTCCGGCTATGGCTGACAGCCGGCTCCTTGTCCTTCTTCCCACGGGCTCCGCCAGTCAGCGTCCGAGACGTCGCACCTTGGTCTCGAGGAAGCGGTGGGTCGTCGTTTTGGCGCTGCGGCGCCTCGGTGCGGCAGCCGGCACCGTTCTGCGCGGCAGCCGCGTCGAGGAGCTGCTGAACTCGCTCCGTCATTATGCGGCACTCTTCGCCTTCGAAGTTGTCGAGCTCGTCTGCCGCCGCCTAGGCGGCACCGATATTCTCTGCGGGTGTGGCGTACACAGGGCGATCAGCCCCGAAGAGGTTTGCAATTGTCGCGCCGCGCTGTCGGACCGCGCCTAGGCGGCTAGGCCCAGTTGGAGCCGGCGAACCGCCTACGGCGCGATCCATCTCTCGTTGGTAAGCTTCTGACAAGCGCCTCATGCTTGCCAGCTTCTTCGCGCCGTCGACGAGCTGAAGGCGGAGTGCCTCCAGCGTCTCGGCGTCGGTGTCCTCTGGGATCGGCGCCGCAAGGCCTCGCAGGGCCGCGTCGAGCGGGTCGTCCGCTCTTTCGCCAGAGCGCTCGCCATGCTCGAGGACGAGGACCTCGGTGACGGTGCTTCCGCCGCTCCCCGCGTACGAGAGCGGCTCGTCATAGACCACCACGTTGGTGGGAAACGCGTCGAGCGACGCGGTGTCGGAGTCGACCAGCATCGGGTCGGTGGATCCTATGGACTCCAGGTCCGCGGAAGGCTCGCCGGAGACGTGGAGTTGGTCGAGGAGGCCCGCGAGGAGGCTCTCGGGGGCGCTCGTGCCTGCGTCCGGTGCAGGCTCATCGGAGAGGCGAACCTCACCGATAAGATCGGTGAGGCAGCTGGCCGCACAGGCGATCTCCACGCCGTGCAGTGCATCAGCACAGACGCCATCCGGCGTGCCGGGCTGGCTGCGCTCGCTGGGAAGGAACAGGGTTCCCGTCCAGAGCAGATCTCCGGACAACGGTGCACCTCGCCCCACGGTGGGCGCCAAATGTCGGGGGTTGGATACAACATATGCCAAAGGATGGCTTATCATGGTGGGAGCGAGTAGAACGTCGCCGGTGCCTGGAAGCGGGATGAGGCGAAGACATGCACGCCGGCGGATCTTACCCAGCTTCAGGGCTCTCCTAGGAGATAACACCCCTACTGCTGCTCTGCGGGGTCTCCGCATGATCACTCAAACAAGGTGACTACAATGGTGCTCCTAGAGCTGTCTTGGGAGGCAGGAGAGAGCAAGGCTAGTTCTCTCCTCCTGTGCTATTTGGTCTATCTCTACTCAGGTCCGAACCCTTTGCATGGGTGCCCCGAGGGGTTTATATAGGCCTACCCGCCGGGGGTACAATAGTAATCCGGCTGGGTGCGGGCCCCAGCCGTCCGTCTCTCAGGCCACCGTCTTTCCCGCCGGCTTCTGGGGCCCGCCGACTGGCGGGTCCCGCGGACAGGCTTGGTACTGTAGCGACACTCCTGGTGACGCAGGCTTGGTCATCGGGTCGTGGCAACAGTGCCGCCGTCTATCGGGCGATCACTGTCGCCATTCCCCATCTTGTCTGGTTAATGGCACGTGGGGCCCTGGGGAGGAGTCGGCCGACTCCAGGGAGGCCGACTCCCACGGGTCCGTCTTCGGGCGCCCTGGCCGCCTTCGGTCCACCCACTGACAGGCGGCCCCGCCACCTTGGGGTCGTACAGGCCGGCGTCGTGGGCACAGTGTACTGCGCACTGTGGCTGAGGTCAGGGCAGGCATGGCAATAGTGCCGCGCCTCGCCAGAGATCTTCCAGCGATACGGCTCACTGTAGCCAGGCCGGCCCTTCGTGAGCAGGGGGGAGACGGCCACGTCGTGACCGTACCCCGCATCGTACTTCGGGATGAAGGTCGCCAGCTTGGAGTCGGCCTCTCTAGAGGCCGCCATTCCAGAGTCGGCTTATCTCGGAGTCGCCGTCTGGGACTCGGCTTGAGGGGCGCGGCCTACCCGTGGCCCATTACTCCGACAATGCCATCGCTGCCTTACCAGTTAGTGTGCGGCGCAGTGGCATGAACGACGCTTGGTCAGAGCTCTGGGGTGGAGTGGCCGGACAACCATATAGTGCATTGGTTTTTCAAGATCTCAAGGACAGAAGACGAAGGAAATTTGGATTCCCCTTCAATCCTAGTCATTTATTACCGAGTAAAATGCATTGGCGGTCAGCGAACTTGTCTTGATAGCTCACTTTGATCATTGTATACGAGATATGGTGATTATACGGTCACTGGCTCAGTGTATAGCTCTGTATTTGTCTGGTTGACCAGTCAAACAGTCCGCATGCGCCTCATCAACTCATGTTCTTTATCTATCTATGCGGGCCTACCTATCAATGGAGAAAGAAATACTGTAAAAACCAAAATTAAGCGTATGTGGGGAATCAAACCACGGACTCGTCGCTGCAATGCACCCTTGTTAGCCAAATGAAAATGAAATACTTCGCATCAGACACTCACGCTCACGCTGTCAAAGCATGCTAATGCATGCACGTCGCCCTCTAAATCAAAGTCCTGCTCATGGCGCAACGCAAACAGCGAGCCCATCACCTGCGCGCCCCGGCGGTGCCTGACATTAATGTTTAGACATTTGATGGAGGCCTACGCGAATGCCGAGCATGTATTCACCTAGATCAACACCAACGGTCATACTCGGAGCGCCTTGCTCATGTATATCGTCCATCACAATGACAATCTATAAAACAGCCTAGCTAGAGAGGGTACTATGGTAGTATGGTACGGAGTATGTACTATCACTACAAAAAAATACACTTCCGTGATGATATGTGTTTATCACAGTAGGTCGCGTTTTTTGTCATGCATGTACATCCATGACAAATTTATGGCAGAATCAAGATAGTCATACCTGTGCTGTCGTAGAAGTGTTCCATGACATTACCAAAATTATCATCACGGAAGTGTCCACTTCCATGATGATAAATCGCGCATCACAGAAGTGCTTTCGTCAAGGCTGACCGACACGTGGCATCCACCGTAACAGAACGTCGTTAAGCTATCGGGTCGGGTTTTGGATCTGATAACCCGTTAATAGCCCCGACCAATGGGGATTTTCCACGTGTAAAATCATCATTGGCTGGAGGAAACACGTGTCGACTCATCACTGGGACAGATGTCATCCACTCACTAGACAGAAGTCGCCTATGATACGTCGACACGTGGCACGACCCAACAGAGGCCCATTCCTATGAAAAGGTCGGCCCGTTTGACTTGGTCAAAAGGTGGCGGGCCGGCCCATGGAAAGCCTGTTAACGGCCTGTTCGCATATAACCCATTTACAGCCCGCTAACCCAAGGCCCATTACGCCCTATCTGAATTAGGCCCAGTAGCGTCATCTGGGCCATCCAATATGATTCCAGCCCGTTTTCACTTCTGGCCCATGTATGGCCCATGACGTCTTTCGGCCCATATGAGGCCCTATGTAACTCTTGGCCTATTAACGGCCCGTGGTGAAACTGGCCTGTAATGAACAGTGTATCACTTTACACCCAGTAACGGCCCGTGGTGAAACTGGCCCGTAATGAATAGTGCATCACTTTATACCCATTAACGGCACATTATTCCGTTGGGCCGTTTCCAGCCCATGTTATCTTTCGGCCTTCTTAGAGCCCATTTATTCTTGGGCTCATTTCCAGCATTTGTTTACTTACGGCCCGTTACTGTCATTTTCTGCTTGTAGGCCAAATTCAGCCCGTGTTACAGTCGGCCCGTTTGTGGTCCGTTAATACGTTGGGCCATTTTCATAGCATCATCAAATACGGCCTATTAATGATGGCCCATTATGTTCGGCCCATGAACAAACAATTCCAACTCTAGCCCGTTTACGCCCATACTGCGGCCTGTTATTGGCCCATGTTTGGCCAATCATACGGCCCGTATAAGGCCCATTGATGATACGGCCCGTAGTAGGCCCATTGTTTCTACGGCCCGTATAAGGCCCATTGATGATACGGCCCGTAGTAGGCCCATTGTTTCTATGGACCATAGAAGGCCCATTGATGATACGACCAGTAGAAGGCCCATTGTTTCTACGGCCCGTAGAAGGCCTACTGTTTCTACGGCCCGTAGAAGGCCCACTATTTCTACGGCCCGTAGGAGGCCCAGTGTCACTACAGTAAATATTAGCCCATGGTTATTGTGGCCTAGTTTAAAAAAATAGGTTATTACAGCCACTAGCAAACCGCGGAAAAATAACTGCACTGACTACAAGCAAACAAATAAACAAGACAACAAGGAAATAAATAAGCAAGCAACTTATGCTAGGCTATCACGGCTATTACACATATTACATCCACTGGGCATCAAAGTTCGCCACCAGTGCAAATATAGGGAACAAAGCAGCATATAAACACCGCAGCAAAACAAGTCCAGAACTGAAACCACTTCAGAAGAGTTCAAGAAACAATATCCTGGGTACCCATAATGCTGGCAAGATGCTTAGCAAGCTTATTAACTTTCTCTTTTTTGGCGCTTAAATCCTCCAGCGCTTGCTGTTGCACAAGAAAGTACGCATCTCAATTCTGCAGGGACTTCCTCAGTCCTTCCGCTTCTTGTCGCAGCACAACTGACTGATGCCTTTCATCTTGTAGCTGAGACTGAAGAAGCCGAAGTGATTCAGGCAGCGAGTTCGAAGAGCTTGTGCCAGTGGTACTGGCCAGTAACTCGAACACTACTTCAATGTAGGACTGTGGGGTTTTCTCACTGTCTACAAGATCGTTTTTATCACCTTTCTTGGAGACCAATAGTGTTGTCTCACTATCTTGAACCTTATCTGCATTACTTTCTCTACCATTGCATAGTGGGGTGCTCTTCTCCAATATTTGGTTTGAATACTACAAGAGAAACAAGCAGACACATCACAGGTTTAGCTTGTAGTATACGAAACTCATTTTGGTAAACTGGTTCAGCAGTAAGGTGGATAGGATAACAGCATGAAACAAACATATATCTATGTACTATGGTCACTATATTGTCCATATCATTCTAGTTTATGTTCCCTAATCAAGATAGAGACACGGTTCAACTCATATATTTTTAAGACACAGAAGCATAGACAGAATATAAGTGTGAGAAACTACACAGCATTGGCAACACTTGTAATGTGCATCACATGAGAACATAACTGTTTATACAACTTAAACTTAAATCAACATAGAGCAAGAAGTTAGAACAGCAATCCAGTTAAAGAAATAGGTTTAAAACATACCTGTTGCGCCATTGGAGTTTCAATTGGATCCTTCAAATTCGAAACTAGTTGGTATGAGTAAATACAGTGATGCAACAGCAAAGGAGTATGGACCATAGATACGGAATCTGACTTGAGAACAATTGCTCTTCTGCTTTAAATGTGGAGTTTGGGTTAGTTGTGGTGGTCTTCGTGCTTTGGGCAGTGCAGTAGCTTTACAAACTGCTCGTGTGGGGGTACTCTGTGGTGGACATGGTGCTTTGTCAACTATAAGTGGGTTACTATCCGCTGGGGTTGCGGTTAGATGGGTTGTAGTTGGTTCTCTGCCCAACGGTGTAAGTGTGCAAACTGGAAGAGTCTCGATTATGTGTGGTGGGGCTAGTTTGTGGGCCAGTACAACCATGGTTCTATCTGCATCGATAGGTAGCACTGTCTTTTGTGAAGAACGGGTTTTTGCTCCCTTAGATACTGCCATCACCCCCTCCAATTCAAATGGCTGATAAACAAGAAAAGAAACTGAACGTACAGACATTGTATGATAGACAGATGTGGTAATTCACATATATGTTGTCTAACCAAACATGACAGCATGACACAATTTCACATATATGATGCCTAACTAAACAGGATAGCATGACACAGTTTCAGATATATGATGGATAACTTAATAGGATATAATGGCATAATTCAACATATGATGAGTACCTAAACAGGATGACATGACAAAACTATATGATGTCTTTCTAAAATAGGTTCGGATGAAATAATTCATATACATGTTGTCTAAGTATACAGGATGGCATGATATAATTGACATAATTGATTCATATACTAAGCAGCTGGCACTCGCATGTATGATCTCTAAACTAAGCAGATAAAATTCAATATTGTGCATATGATGTCTAAACTAAGCAATGCAAGACACCACATGCATCATATGGGAAATATAAACATTGCAACTTAGAGCATACACTTCAGGTGGGATATAGGACTGGTCATCTGTCTCTGAATCCTCCTCTGAGGATCTCCCTGTAACCATCGAGATATATGCTTCAACATGTACCATTGCCTGCTCTGAAGACCTTGTTTTCACTCCAGATTTTTCCATAACCGGCTCAAATGGCTGATACACATGAAGAGTAGTTCAATATACACAGATTGTAGACAAATGGAATACGTAATGAAAAAAATATGGCATGAGATAATTCACATATATGATGCCTGGCTCCATGGTGGTGCATAATGCACATATATGATAACTGGCTGAAAAACATGGCATTGCATAATTCACATATCTGATATAGAAAGCAAACAGGAGGCATTCACACAAAGCATGTCTAATCTAAGCAGATGGCATGGCAATGTAAAACACCATATGCATGATATGAGAAATATAACCCAGCCAAGTTAGAGCATGCACCTCGGGGGGGGGGAATACGACTAGTCATCTCTCTCTGAATCCTCCTCAACCAGCAAGAAATCTGCATCGACAGGTAGCACTGACTGCTCAGAAGACCTTGTTTTCACTCCAGATTTTCCCATGACCGACTCAAATGGCTGATGCACAGGAAGAGTAGATGAATGTATAAACATTGTTGACAAATGGAATACATTATGGAAAAAATATGGCACGATACAATTCACATATACGATGACTGGCTAAACAGGATGGCATTGCATGATTCACGTATATGATGCCTGGCTAAAGAAGATGGCATTGCATTATTCCCATATACTCCCTCCGTTCCTAAATATTTGTCTTTTTAGAGATTTCAAATGGACTACCACATATGGATGTATATAGACATATTTTAGAGTGTAGATTTACTCATTTTGTTCCGTATGTAGTCACTTGTTGAAATCTCTAAAAAGTCAAATATTTAGGAATGGTGGGAGTATGATATAGAAACCAAACAGGTGGCATTCACACAAAGAAAATCTAAACTAAGCTGATGACATATAAGATGTATAATGTAAGCAATGCAAGGCGCCATATGCATGATATGACCAACATCAGCATGCCAGGTTAGAGCAAACACCTCAGGTGGTAAACAGGCGTGGTCGGCTCCTTCTGAATCTCCATTTGAACAGTTATCTTCCTCTGGAATACAATCTGGAAATGCAGGAGGGGGGCACTTCGCCCACCATGGAATGGCGTCTACATGACATTATATTCGCACGCAACGATCTTCTCTTTTTCTCTACATGTTCAGTACGATTGTGTATAATATCTGACATGCATAATAAAAAATAGTTAGATTTTGTAAGGCCTAAGGGGTACGTGCAAAAATCAAGACTGATGGTAGCAAACGAGTGGATGGATCCAAAACTAATGATAGTAGGTAGATTATAGCTTTAGTTTAAAAAGATAGACAATGGATCATCTATTGTTTGTTGCCCACCCAACATGAACCACATAGAAGACCCCAGATGAACCAGATAGTAGACAGATACTATTCGTTGCTGGCTCGATATGAGACCCATGGGCAATTCAAAACTCAAGATTGAACGACAAAGTAGCAGGCAATAATAACCGATGTATAATGTAAGCAAACACGAAAGACTGTGACCTCTCTTCCGGAACTGTGTAGTCCTCAGGTTCATCTGCTCAGTCGATGATGGTAATGCAGTTGGCGTGGCTGCCGGCAACGGGGAAGATGATCTGAGGCGGCGAAAGAAAGTCTATAGGGGGGATCTCTGCTGCAGTGAACGCTTCTGTCGATGGTGCACCTCAGGTGGGGTGGATGACGGCACAGCAGGAGTAGGACATAACACACAGAGTTTTCTTTGACGCCTATCTGAAAATGAAGTAAATCTGTAAGGGCTCCTTAGAATTGGAGCATTCTATAGACGCAGGGACAGGAAAAACACAGGAATAGGATAGGAATGCACGTGCAAAACAGAGCATTTGGAAACATAGGATTTCAGTCAACCTGGGTGTTTGGCTCACATGAATTGGAAGAACAGAGGAATGGAGAAACAAAGTGATGTGATGAGTGTACAACCGCTTTGGCATAGCCTTGTGGGCCTCAGCATCATTGGTTGGACGTGGAGGATGGTGATGATGCTGGTGTGACTGTCGGAGGCGGGGAAGAACATCCGAGGCCTCTGGAAACGGCGCCGAGGGTACTGCTCCGCTGTGATGGACGGTTCCGTCGTTGGAGCAGCTCCGCTAAGGTGTACGACGACGAGGCTGAAGCATGACAAGATAGACAATGTTAATCTAAAGTGGGACCCTAATATCATCTGCAATAGATGATGTAAAATACATCACCAAAAAGTGCTAGATGTAAAACGCATCAGCCGCGCCACGGCAGCTCCGACAGATGCTGTAAGTACTGTTCACTCTGAACTTAACTAAAGAAAATGAACTTCACAGTCGAAACTGAATTTTACTGTCGAAACTGATTGAACTAGTAACAGAGCATTGCAATAGATGTTTAGGGCGTTCGAGCACTAGTAGAAGAGACGAAGTGATCTAAATCAACAGACGCTCAAGCAGGGAACGCACTAGCAGAGAGCAAGTCGTGCAGTAGCACCATGAGTGAGTGCTAAAGCAACAACTCCTATAGCTGCCAGAGGTCGTGCAACAGCAGCAGCAGCGCAAGCGAGAGCAAGAGCATAGCAGCATCACGAACGAAAGCAGGAGCAGTGCAGCAGCGCGACCGACAGCAAGAACAGATCCGCAGCGCGAGCGAGAGCCTGCAACTAGTGCCGTTGTGGAAGTCGCCGCCGAGGAAGCAACGACATGTGGGAGAGACGCCGTGGATGATGTGGCCGGCGACGGCGCCGTCGATGGAGACCCACCATGTCAGCTCGGTATCGAGCACCGGCAGCCCCGTGAGATCGAATAAAGTATTAAATGCAGCGGTGAGGGCAGAACCTCCTTGGTGGCACCGAGTTGGCATCGGCTTCATCGGAGGAATTGGTGAGGGTGCTGCAGTTCTGGTGGGGCAGGTCAAGACGGTGTTGTGGGGATTGAGGTGGCGCGATAGACGAGGCGAACATCGGGGCAGCTTCTTGGAGATGGAGGATGGGGCGGCTGATCCGGCGGGATGACGAGATCGACAACGGATCCTCATCCGGTGCGGTGGATGAGGGACGGCGAGCTGTTGTGGTGGACGACGTAGTCGGGGAAGAGTCTCCGGCTGGGCGGTGGTTGGGAGGCCGAGGAGGAGCATGGGGTTTCGCGGGTTTTGGCGGCCTCGGTGTACGAATGGGGGGGCGAAGGGGGAGGGGGAGCCAAGCTTAGGGACGCGCTTGTCCGAAATGTAGGGTAAGTTACCAGCGTACCCCCACCGGTTTTGACACCATGGCGTGGAGCTTCATTTACGGCTGAGGGGTGGAAGGGGGATTTCGCGTTTCTGGGCTACGAGAGCGATTTCGGATGAGGAGGGAGTTCTCGCGCGTGTCCAAATTTCGGGATAACAAGGCGCGGCGCGGGTTAAAGAAGCGGGAGTTTCAAAGCAGGTGAGACAAAAGATACTCGAGCTTGAAAATTTCGAGATAACAAGGTGTGGATTCCTTGTTCGACAGAACAAACTTAACGTGTAAAAAAACAATTCATACAAGACACAAGAGAGTCATGTCCCCTTTTACTATATTGCTATTGGTGCCATTGAAAAAACTACAAGAAAAATGTAAAAAAATCGGGAGAACAAGATTACCCTGCACAGTACCAAATCGATTCGCACTTCCCTCAACAACAACAAAAAATAAATCAATTCCCACCAAAGAAAGAGTAATGTCCCCTTTTATATGATTACAGATGCCATGATCTCGAATTTCAATTTTTGAATCCACGTTATGTTGAATTCGAATATATCGTTAGGTGACCTTGCGGTTTATAATTGATGTAGTCGTACATTTTGATCTTCCATTATATATGAACATTTTACTCCAGCATGTGAACATATATATTGTCGTCTACCATATGGACTAAATTTGAATCAATTTTCCTTATTTGAATACGATTGTTGTCAAGTTATACAATAATTTAAATATTATCTTGATAACAAAAAACATGCATATAGCAGTAATCATATTTCGCTATGAACTACATGTACCATACGCTCTCCAATTCAAATATTTGTATCCATTTTATGTTGAATTCAAATCATAGTACATTATTGGTCTAGGTAGCGAGATGTCCGGGATAATCTAAACCCTGTTTTCATATGTATATTTTTTGGCTGAATTGGGACAAGTTTTGGTATAAGCTTCTTGCAAAACCGGAGATTCTCTCAACAAGCCTCGTGGTTCCGAGAGGGCACGTGTCACCTTTGTGTGCGAAACGATATACGCTGCCTCCCCCTGATTTTCTTTACAGAGGCAACATAGAACTATGTGAGCACCCTGTTAAATTTTGGAATTATTTCGGGTTCGTTTGGCCTTTTTACACATTAATTGAGTTTCTGGACTTTTAAAGTGCATAATCTAGATATGAACTGCATGCACATGCTCCGGTGCACCAAAGTTGGTTGAAAAATGACATGTGTGTCCTTGGTTGAATTTCTAGGTCCCATGGAAGAAATGAGAATGAAATTCAGACATCTGGGTGTCGTGAGTCGGCTGAGAACGTCGAGAAACTTAGATTTTAAATTCATGTAAATCCAAAACTCATCTGGAAATCAAGAAACTTGGCATTGTGTCATGTCATGGCACTAACATGTTGTGGTAAAAAATTGGGCCGATTTGGAAGCTCGTGGTTCTAAGAGGGAACGTGCCACCTTTGAGTGTGAAACGATATACGCTGCCCCCCCCACCCTTGAGTTTCTTAACAAAGGCAACATAGAACTACATGAGTGCCCTGTTAAATTTTGGAATTATTCCGGGTTTGTTTGTTGTTTTTTATACATTAATTGAGTTTCTGGTCATTTAATGTGCATAAGTCAAATTTGAACTACAAGCGCATGCTCTCGTGCACCAAAGTTGGTTGAAAAATCATATTTGTGTCCTCGGGTGAATTTCTAGGTCCCATGCAAGAAATGAGAATAAAATTCAAACATCTGGGCATCGTGGCTCGGCCGAGAACATTGAGAAACTTGGTTTTTAAATTCTTGTAAATCCAAAACATGTCTGAAAATCATGAAACTTGGCATGGGTGTCATATCATGGTACTACCATGTTGTGGTAAAAGAATTGGCCGAATAGGAACAGATTTTGGTATAAGCTTCTTGCAAACCAAAGCTTCTCTCAAGAAAGCTCGTGGTTCTGAGAGGGAACGTGCCACCTTTGAGTGCGAAACGATATACGTTGTCCCCCTTGAGTTTATTTACAAAGGCAACATAGAACTACATGAGTGCTCTGTTAAATTTTGGAAATCATTCCGGCTTATTTTGGCCTTTTTTACACATTAATTGAGTTTTTGGTCATTTAATGTGCATAATTCAAATTTGAACTACAAGCACATGTTCCCGTGCACCAAAGTTGGTTGAAAAATCACATTTGTGTCCTCGGGTGAATTTCTAGGTCCCATGCAAAAAATGAGAATAAAATTCAAACACCTGGGCATCGTGGCTCGGTCGAGAACATTGAGAAACTTGGTTTTAAAATCATGATACTTGGCATGGTGTCATGTCATGGTAGTACCATGCCGTGGTAAAAAATATTGGACGAATAGGAATAAATTTGGGTATAAGCTTCTTGCAAATCGGAGCTTCTCTCAAGAAAGCTCGTGGTACTGAGAGGGAACATGTCACCTTTGTGTGCATAATTCAAATTTGAAATACAAGCACAAGTTCCAGTGCATCAAAGTTGGTTGAAAAATCACATGTGTGTCCTCGGGTAAATTTCTAGGTTCCATGCAAGAAATGGGAATGAAATTCAAAATTCTGGGCATCGTGGCTGGGCTGGATGTTGGGGAACGTAGCAGAAATTCAAAATTTTCCTACGTGTTACCAAGATCTATCTATGGAGAAACCAGCAACGAGGGGAAGGAGAGTGCATCTACATACCCTTGTAGATCGCTAAGCGGAAGCGTTCAAGAGAACGGGGTTGAAGGAGTCGTACTCGTCGTGATCCAAATCACCGGAGATCCTAGTGCCGAACGGACGGCACCTCCGCGTTCAACACACGTACAGCCCGGTGACGTCTCCCACGCCTTGATCCAGCAAGGAGAGAGGGAGAGGTTGAGGAAGACTCCATCCAGCAGCAGCACAACGGCGAGGTGGTGGTGGAGGAGCGTGGCAATCCTGCAGGGCTTCGCCAAGCACCGCGGGAGAGGAGGAGGAGGAAGAGAGGCAGGGCTGCACCAAGAGGGAGAAGTTCTCATGTGTATGGCAGCCCCAAACCTCAACTATATATAGGGGGAAGGGGGGGCTGCGCCCCCTTTAGGGTTTCCCACCCCAAGGGGTGCGGCCAGCCCTAGATCCCATCTAGGGGGGCGGCCAAGGGGGGAGGAGTGCCTCCCAAGTCAAGTGGAGGCCTCCCCCTTTAGGGTTTTCCCCTTCCCATGCGCATGGGCCTTGGGGGGACTGGTGCCCCTGGCCCATTAAGGCTAGGGCGCCCCCCTACATCCCATGCTACTGTATTGGACGTGGTGGAACAATTTCCGGACCTCCGGACCCCTCCGGAATCCTCCGGAACCTTCTGGAAGCTTCCCGGTACAATACCGAAAAAACCCGAACTTTTTCCGGAACCCGAACAACAACTTTCCATATATAAATCTTTACCTCCGGACCATTCCGGAACTCCTCGTGACGTCCGGGATCTCATCCGGGACTCCGAACAACATTTGGTGACCACATACAAACTTCCTCTATAACCCTAGCGTCATCGAACCTTAAGTGTGTAGACCCTACGGGTTCGGGAATCATGCAGACATGACCGAGACGTTCTCCGGTCAATAACCAATAGCGGGATCTGGATACCCATGTTGGCTCCCACATGTTCCACGATGATCTCACCGGATGAACCATGATGTCAAGGACTCAATCGATCCCGTATGCAATTCCCTTTGTCTAGCGGTATTATACTTGCCCGAGATTCGATCATCGGTATCTCGATACCTTGTTCAATCTCGTTACCGGCAAGTCTCTTTACTCGTTCCGTAACACATCATCCCGTGATCAACCCCTTGGTCACATTGTGCACATTATGATGATGTCCTACCGAGTGGGCCCAGAGATACCTCTCCGTTTACAAGGAGTGACAAATCCCAGTCTCGATTCGTGCCAACCCAACAGACACTTTCGGAGATACCTGTAATGCACCTTTATAGCCACCCAGTTACGTTGTGACGTTTGGTACACCCAAAGCATTCCTACGGTATCCGGGAGTTGCACAATCTCATGGTCTAAGGAAAAAATACTTGACATTAGAAAAGCTTTAGCATACGGACTACACGATCTTTGTGCTAGGCTTAGGATTGGGTCTTGTCCATCACATCATTCTCCTAATGATGTGATCCCGTTATCAACGACATCCAATGTCCATAGCCAGGAAACCATGACTATCTGTTGATCACAATGAGCTAGTCAACTAGAGGCTCACTAGGGACATATTGTGGTCTATGTATTCACACGTGTATTACGATTTCCAGATAATACAGTTATAGCATGAATAAAAGACTATTATCATGAACAAAGAAATATAATAATAACACTTTTATTATTGCCTCTAGGGCATATTTCAAACAGTCTCCCACTTGCACTAGAGTCAATAATCTAGTTCACATCACCATGTGATTAACACTGACAGGTCACATCACCATGTGACCAACATCCAAAGAGTTTACTAGTGTCATTAAACTAGTTCACATCATCATGTGATTAAGACTCAATGAGTTCTGGGGTTTGATCATGTTCTGCTTGTGAGAGAGGTTTTAGTCAACGGATCTGTAACATTCAGATCCATATGTACTTCGCAAATTCCTAGGTCATATTGTAAATGCTGCTTCCACGCTCCACTTGGAGCTATTCCAAATGGTTGCTCCACTATACGTATCCGGTTTGCTACTCAGAGTCATTCGGATAGGTGTTAAAGCTTGCATCAACGTAACCCTTTACGCCGAACTCTTTATCACCTCCATAATCGAGAAACATATCCTTATTCCTCTAAGGATAACTTTGACCGCTATCTGATGATCCACTCCTTGATCACCTTTGTACTCTCTTGCCAGACATGTGGCAAGGCACACATCAGGTGTGGCACTTAGCATAGCATACTGTAGAGCCTACGTCTAAAGCATAGGGGACGACCTTCGTCCTTTCTCTCTTCTCTGCCGAGGTCGAGCTTTAAGTCTTAACTTCATACCTTACATCGCAGGTAAGAACTCCTTCTTTGACTGATCCATCTTGAACATCTTCAAGATCATGTCAAGGTATGTGCTCATTTGAAAGTATTATTAAGCATTTTGATCTATCCTTATAGATCTTGATGCTCAATGTTCAAGTAGCTTAATCCAGGTTTTCTATTGAAAAACACCTTTCAAATAACCCTATATGCTTTCTAGAAAATCATTTCTGATCATCAACATGTCAACAACATATACTCATCAGAAATTCTATAGTGCTCCCACTCACTTCTTTTGGAAATACAAGTTTCTCATAAACTTTGTATAAACCCAAAATCTTTGATCATCTTATCAAAGTGCACATTCCAACTCCGAGATGCTTACTCCAGTCCATGGAAGGATCGCTAGAGCTAGCATACCTTTTAGCATCCTTAGGATCGACAAAACCTTTCTGATTGTATTACATACAACCTTTCCTTACGAAAACTGGTAAGGAAACTCGTTTTGACATCCATATGCCAGATTTCATAAATGCAGCTAATGCTAACATGAATCCGACAGACTTAAGCATCGCTACGGATGAGAAAATCTCATCGTAGTCAACTCCTTGAACTTGTGAAAAACTCTTCGCCACAAGTCGAGCTTCATAGACGGTGACATTACCGTCCACGTCCATCTTCTTCTTAAAGATCCATTTATCTTAATGGCTTGCCGATCATTGGGCAAGTCCACCAAAGTCCATGCTTTGTTCTGATACATGGATCCTATCTCGGATTTCATGGTTTCTTAACCATTTGTCAGAATTTGGGCCCACCATCGCTTTTCCATAGCTCGTAGGTTCATTGTTGTCTGGCAACATGACCTTCAAGACAGGATTACTGTACCACTCTGAAGTAGTATGTATCCTTGTCACCCTACGAGGTACGGCAGTGACTTGATCCGACACTTCATGATCACTATCATAAGCTTCTACTTCAATTGGTGTAGGTGCCACATGAACAACTTCCTGTGCCCTGATACACACTGGTTGAAGTGACGGTTCAGTAACCACATCAAGTCTCCACCATCCTCCCACTCAACTTCTCGAGAGAAACCTTTCCTCGAGAAAGGACCCGATTCAAGAAACAATCCATATTGCTTTCGGATCTGAATTAGGAGGTATGCCCAACTGTTTTGGGTGTCCTATGAAGATGCATTTTATCCGCTTTGGGTTCGAGCTTATCAACCTGAAACTTTTCACATAAGCGTCGCAGCCCCAAACCTTTAAGAAATGACAGCATAGGTTTCTCTAAACCGGTGTCATCTCAACGGAATTACGTGGTACCCTATTAAAGTGAGTGCGGGTGTCTCTAATGCCTAACCCATGAACGATAGTGGTAATTCAATAAGAGACATCATGGTACCCACCATATCCAATAGGGTGCAACTGTGATGTTCGGACACACCATCACACTATGGTGTTCCAGGCGGTATTAATTGTAAAACAATTTCCACAATGTCTTAATTGCGTGCCAAAACTCGTAACTCAGATATTCATCTCTATGATCATATCATAGACATTTTATCCTCTTGTCACAATGATCTTCTACTTCACTCTGAAATTACTTGAACCATTCAATAATTCAGACTTGTGTTTCATCAAGAAAATATTCTCAACATCTACTCGAATCATCTGTGAAGTAAGAACATAACGATATTCACTGCATGCCTCAGCACTCATTGGACTGCACACATCAAAATGTGTTACTTCCAATGAGTTTCTATCTTGTTCCGTCTTACTAAAACGAGGCTTTCAGTCATCTTGCCCATGTGGTATGATTTGCATGTCTCAAGTGATTCAAAATCAAGTGAGTTCAAACGGTCCATTTGCATGGAGTTTCTTCATGCATATACACCAATAGACATGGTTCGCATGTCTCAAACTTTTCAAAAACGAGTGAGTCCAAAGATTCATCAACATGGAGCTTCTTCATGCGTTTTACACCATTATGACTTACATAGCAGTGCCACAAGTAAGTGGTACTATCATTACTATCTTATATCTTTTGGCATGAAAATGTGTATCACTACGATCGAGATTTAATAAACCATTCCTTTAGGTGTAAGACCATTGAAGGTATTATTCAAATAAATAGAGTAACCATTATTCTCTTTAAATGAATAACCGTATTGCGATAGACATAATCCAATCATGTCTATGCTCAACGCAAACACACAATGACAGTTATTCAGGTTTAGTAATAATCTTGATGGTAGAGGGAGCGTGCGATGTTTGATCACATCAAACTTGGAAACACTTCCAACACATATCGTCAGCTCACCTTTAGCTAGTCTCCGTTTATTCCGTAGCTCTTTTATTTCGAGTTACTAACACTTAGCAACTGTACCGGTATCTTAATACCCTGGTGCTACTAGGAGTACTAGTAAAGTACACATTAACATAATGTATATCCAATATACTTCTATCGACCTTGCCAGCCTTCTCATCTACCAAGTATCTAGGGTAATGCTGCTCCAGTGGCTGTTCCCTTATTACAGAAGCACTTAGTCTCGGGTTTGGGTTCAACCTTGGGTTTCTTCACTAGAGCAGCAGCTGATTTGCCGTTTCATGAAGTATCCTTCTTGCCCTTGCCCTTCTTGAAACTAGTGGTTTCACCAACCATCAACAATTGATGCTCCTTCTTGATTTCTACTTTCGCGATGTCAAACAACGCGAATACCTCAAGGATCATCATCTCTATCCTTGATATGTTATAGTTCATCACGAAGCTCTAGCAGCTTGGTGGCAATGACTTTGGGGAAACATCACTATCTCATCTGGAAGATCAACTCCCACTCGATTCAAGTGATTGTTGCACTCAGACAATCTGAGCACAAGCTCAACGATTGAGCTTTTCTCCCTGAGTTTGCAGGCTAAGAAAATCGTCGGAGGTCTTATACCTCTTGACGTGGGCACGAGCCTGAAATCCTAATTTCAGCCCTCGAAACATCTCATATGTTCTGCGATGTTTCGAAAAACATCTTTGGTGCCTCTACTTAAGCCATTTAACTGAACTATCACGTAGTTATCAAAACATGTATGTCCGATGTTCGCAACATCCACAGACGATGTTTGGGGTTCAGCACACTGAGCGGTGCATTAAGGACATAAGCTTTCTACTGTCCGCATAATCGCTACTATCAACTTTCAACTATATTTTCTCTAGGAACATATCTAAAAGGTGGAACTAAAGCGCGAGCTTACGACATAATTTGCAAAGATCTTTTGACTATGTTCAGGATAATTAAGTTCATCTTATGAACTCCCACTCAGATAGACATCCCTTTGGTCATCTAAGTGATTACATGATCCGAGTCAACTAGGCCGTGTCCGATCATCACGTGAGACGGACTAGTCATCATCGGTGAACATCTTCATGTTGATCGTATCTACTATACGACTCATGCTCGACCTTTCGGTCTCCGTGTTCCGAGGCCATGTCTGTACATGCTAGGCTCGTCAAGTTAACCCTAAGTGTATTGCATGTGTAAATCTGTCTTACACCCGTTGTATGTGAACGTAAGGATCTATCACACCCGATCATCACGTGGTGCTTCGAAACGACGAACTGTAGCAACGGTGCACAGTTAGGGGAGAACACTTCTTGAAATTGTTGTAAGGGATCATCTTATTTACTACCGTTGTTCTAAGTAAACAAGATGCATAAACATGATAAACATCACATGCAATCAAATAGTGACATGATATGGCCAATATCATTTTGCTCCTTTTGATCTCCATCTTCGGGGCTCCATGATCATCATCGTCACCGGCATGACACCATGATCTCCATCATCGTGTCTTCATGAAGTTGTCTCGCCAACTATTACTTCTACTACTATGGCTACCGGTTAGCAATAAAGTAAAGTAATTACATGGCGTTGTTCAATGACACGCAGGTCATACAATAAATTTAAGACAACTCCTATGGCTCCTGCCGGTTGTCATACTCATCGACATGCAAGTCGTGAATCCTATTACAAGAACATGATCAATCTCATACATCACATATCATTCATCACATTCTTCTTGGCCATATCACATCACAAAGCATACCCTGCAAAAACAAGTTAGACGTCCTCTAATTGTTGTTTGCATGTTTTACGTGGCTGCTATGGGTTTCTAGCAAGAACGTTTCTTACCTACGCAAAACCACAACATGATATGCCAATTGCTATTTACCCTTCATAAGGACCCTTTTCATCGAATCTGTTCCGACTAAAGTGGGAGAGACTGGCACCCGCTAGCCACCTTATGCACCAAGTGCATGTCATTCGGTGGAACCTGTCTCACGTAAGAGTACGTGTAAGGTCGGTCCGGGCCGCTTCATCCCACAATACCGTCGAAACAAGATAAGACTAGTAACAGCAAGCATATTGAACAAAATCAACACCCACAACTACTTTGTGTTCTACTCGTGCATAGAAACTACGCATAAACCTGGCTCATGATGCCACTGTTGGGGAACGTAGCAGAAATTCAAAATTTTCCTACGTGTCACCAAGATCTATCTATGGAGAAACCAGCAACGAGGGGAAGGAGAGTGCATCTACATACCCTTGTAGATCGCTAAGCGGAAGCGTTCAAGAGAACAGGGTCGAAGGAGTCGTACTCGTCGTGATCCAAATCACCGGAGATCCTAGTGCCGAACGGACGGCACCTCCGCGTTCAACACACGTACAGCCCGGTGACGTCTCCCATGCCTTGATCCAGCAAGGAGAGAGGGAGAGGTTGAGGAAGACTCCATCCAGCAGCAGCACAACGGCGTGGTGGTGGTGGAGGAGCGTGGCAATCCTGCAGGGCTTCGCCAAGCACCGCGGGAGAGGAGGAGGAGGAAGAGAGGCAGGGCTGCACCAAGAGGGAGAAGTTCTCATGTGTATGGCAGCCCCAAACCTCAACTATATATAGGGGGAAGGGGGGGCTGCGCCCCCTTTAGGGTCTCCCACCCCAAGGGGTGCGGCCAGCCCTAGATCCCATCTAGGGGGCGGCCAAGGGGGGAGGAGTGCCTCCCAAGTCAAGTGGAGGCCTCCCCCTTTAGGGTTTTCCCCTTCCCATGCGCATGGGCCTTGGGGGGCTGGTGCCCCTAGCCCATTAAGGCTAGGGCGCCCCCCTACAGCCCATGCTACTGTATTGGACGTGGTGGAACAATTTCCGGATCTCCGGACCCCTCCGGAATCCTCCGGAACCTTCTAGAAGCTTCCCGGTATAATACCGAAAAAACCCGAACTTTTTCCGGAACCCGAACAACAACTTTCCATATATAAATCTTTACCTCCGGACAATTCCGGAACTCCTCGTGACGTCCGGGATCTCATCCAGGACTCCGAACAACATTCGGTGACCACATACAAACTTCCTCTATAACCCTAGCGTCATTGAACCTTAAGTGTGTAGACCCTACGGGTTCGGGAATCATGCAGACATGACCGAGACGTTCTCCGGTCAATAACCAACAGCGGGATCTGGATACCCATGTTGGCTCCCACATGTTCCACGATGATCTCACCAGATGAACCATGATGTCAAGGACTCAATCGATCCCGTATGCAATTCCCTTTGTCTAGCGGTATTATACTTGCCCGAGATTCGATCGTCGGTATCTCGATACCTTGTTCAATCTCGTTACCGGCAAGTCTCTTTACTCGTTCCGTAACACATCATCCCGTGATCAACCCCTTGGTCACATTGTGCACATTATGATGATGTCCTGCCGAGTGGGCCCAGAGATACCTCTCCGTTTACACGGAGTGACAAATCCCAGTCTCGATTCGTGCGAACCCAACAGACACTTTCGGAGATACCTGTAATGCACCTTTATAGCCACCCAGTTACATTGTGACGTTTGGTACACCCAAAGCATTCCTACGGTATCCGGGAGTTGCACAATCTCATGGTCTAAGGAAAAAATACTTGACATTAGAAAAGCTTTAGCATACGAACTACACGATCTTTGTGCTAGGCTTAGGATTGGGTCTTGTCCATCACATCATTCTCCTAATGATGTGATCCCGTTATCAACGACATCCAATGTCCATAGCCAGGAAACCATGACTATCTGTTGATCACAATGAGCTAGTCAACTAGAGGCTCACTAGGGACATATTGTGGTCTATGTATTCACACGTGTATTACGATTTCCGGATAATACAGTTATAGCATGAATAAAAGACTATTATCATGAACAAAGAAATATAATAATAACACTTTTATTATTGCCTCTAGGGCATATTTCCAACACTGGAAACATTGAGAAACTTAGTTTTTTAGTTCCTATAAATCCAAAACACGCATGAAAATAATGAAACTTGGCTTGGTGCCATGTCTGATTTGTGAAGGCGCACACATTAACAATCAACAAAGTCATTTTGGAACAAGTGCTGTCACGTTACAATCGGAAACACAAGTATTATTGAAACCATGGGCGTTCTATTTACTACCATTTACGTGCCACCACGCGTCCCCATTTTTTATTAGCTAGGAGGCATCATGCAGGGTAGCTATTTGAGTACGAGAGGCGTGCGATCAGACCCTACGCGTGCTTATCGGGAGGAGAGCCCTTTGACCTCCATCTGACGTCTACCTCTCTCCCAAGGTCTCCATTAATGGCGCCCGAGCCTCTATTTAATGGCGTGGCTATGTCTCACTCAACTGGGATTTAAGAGAGAAAAAAGAAAATCTGAAAGCACGGATCTTGATATAAGATCCGACGGACCTATATAGCATCTATTGCGACTTATAGCAAGACTGATGAATATATAAGGACGATTAATTGTCTTACATAATTAGAAAGATAATTAAAAAAGCCACATGCGGCTACGCCCAAAATACACAAGGGAAAAATAGGAAGGAAGACAAGGATCTGGCTCGCTGATGTCTACTTTCTTGATGCGTTGCTGCAGGCCACAGGAACTAGTCTTCGCGGCGAGCGGCGATGAGCTCTTTCGTGTCCTCAAGACGCTGCTTGAGAACATCCACAGATTCCTCCACCAGCCTTTGGCGCTCGATGCAGAGCATGTCATTCTCGTCCCTAAGTTTCTTGACGATGACGCCGGTCCTCTTCAACAAGGCACTGGTCTCCTCCTGCTGGTCTGCACTTCGGACGATCTTCGCCCTCAGTAGGTCACGCTCGGCCCGGAGCCTCTCATTGCCCTCCCTTAGTTATCGGATGACGCCGGTAGCCTGTTCAAACGAGGCTTTCATGTCATCCTGCAACCTTGCCTAGCCGAAGATCTGATCCATCTGGCTATGGACGATCGCATGCATGCGCCTGTAATAGTCGTTGCCTGCCCGCGAGAAATTTTCCCAGGCCACCGCGGCACGGCGGGACATCTCTGTTGCATTCATGGCGCGGCGGGACATCTCTGCTGCTTCCGCGGCACGGCCGGACCACTCGCTGCATCGACAGCGCGGCGGGACCTCCGTGCTGCTTCAGCAACGCGGCGGGACCTCTGTGCTGCTACTTCCGCCCGGCGGGACATGTTGGTTGCTTTCGTAGCGAGGCGGGACATCTCTCGTGCTTCCGCATCCATACTCGCCTCTCCCTGGTGGCAATCTCTCGACCCAGAACTCACGCTGGCCATGGCAGACGCAAGGGAAGGATGTTGAATGACTTATTTGTTTTTGTGGATGAGGAGTTGAGGAGGAATGTGCAGTCATCTTGGCATACTAGTATTTATAACCGAGTGCTAATACGCTCCTAAGTGGGAAACCATTGAGGTTGTGATCGGTGTGAACAAGTTTGCAGTTCAATATAGCATGGAGTAATTTGGAATGTGACGAGACGCAAGCTCAAAATTTATTGACGGTTCTAGTTTTGAAGTGCGACACTATTCCCGGATGGCATTATGTGGGCACGTGTTCTTAGCCGTGGTGTACTTTTTCTACTGTGTACGTGCAATAACTGGCACCGTCGTATACATATCTTATGGTTAATGGGGCGTTTGACAGGAATAGCCGCGTGGCGAGCTATAGGCTAGTCTTTTTTTAGATGCATTAAACCTATCTCTCGGGACTTCTCGCACGCACCATCGTGCCACCCACAAAAACTTGTACTCTGAGTTTAGTACTCCCTCCGTCCGGAAATACTTGTCATCGAAATGAATAAAAGGGGATGTATCTAGATGTATTTTAGTTCTAGATGCATCCCTTTTTGTCCATTTTGATGACAAGTATTTTCGGACGGAGGGAGTATGTTATACAGGAAGAGAAGAGGTGCACGCATGCACTCGTTCTCTCACACACGCGTCTGTTTTTTCTCGAAAAGGAGGATGATGACCCCCGGCTTCTGCATCTGGGAGTCACACACGCATTTGTAGCTACAAATTGTAGTGTTCTCAACCATCTGATTGGCACTATCATGGATGTATCTATATACTAAAACATGTCTAGATATATCTATATTTTGACAAATGGAAGGCATGTATTTTGGAACGGAGGGAGTGCTTGTCATCAAAATGGATAAAAAGGGACGTATCTAAAACTAAAATACGTCTACATACATCTCCTTTTATCTAGTACTTCTTACCCAAAGGATCTTTATATCCAGCAGACACAAAATATCCGTTCGACTGTTGGAAATTACTGATCTGATGTCGAAGTAATTGCTGCATCGCCACCAAAACCCACCATTTCTTAAGCTAAAGTAGACCGAGGTAATCCCTATATTAGCATATTACTAAGATAAACAGAAGGCACTGTAGAAACACTTAGGACGTGAGCTTGTCAATCTAAATATGGAGGGACACCAGCTTAGCCCCGGCCAGCAGCTTGGGTGGAACTGTGAAGAAGGTCAGCCCCTGCACGTCGATGTCGCCGGGATCCTTGCTGCTTGTCACCTCCATTTCCACCTTGACGAAGTCGGTCGTGCCTTTGGGCTCCCCCGGCGGGCCGTTCGCCCACAGCTTGGCCATGTAGTGTGGCAGTGGAGACGCCCCGGCTCTGATGCAGACCACCGACACGGCGATAGGTGTGCCGATGTCGAGTACGCCGCCGACCAAAAAAATGCGCGGCCGTCCTCCTCCGCGAACAGCAAGAGCCGTGGCTCCAATAGTGGCACTTGCAGCTGGAGCTCCTTGCTGTAATGGATCCTGTACACGGGCATGGGATGCGCGTTGCTGATGTTAGGAATGAAAATGGAGTGGAAACTTTCCGTTTTTCCGGAGGAAAAATGGAAATGGAGAGAAAATAGAAAACGGAAACGGAAATTTGCAAAACGGAAGTGGAAATGGAATTTTTTATGCGGAAACGGAAACAAAAACAGAATGGTGTTTTCCGGTGGAACTTGGATGGAAATGGAACCTTCCGTTTCTGTGAATATGGAATTTCTATCTTTACTATAGACCTATAGCTGTTTTGTAGCCCAACTACCAAAGAGAACACAATGACACAATTAGTAGAATGGATATAAGGCCCAACTCCTACTACCACACATGTACTCAGCTTGACCCTATACGCAATTGTCCGGTACTACTACAATACTATGCTAAGTTGCTAACATAATGATATTATTTTGTAGCCATGTTAACAACTCATTAAATTTGTTTGTCTTTGTGTGTATTTCTCTATGATTCAAGGGGTTTTTAAGTTCCAAACAATGCCTATTTCTGTTTCCGTATCCGCTTTGTATTCGCTCCATGTCCGTTTCCGGTAGTATCTGTTTTCGTATTCATTTCCGGGGTTTCTGTATTCGTTTCCGCTTCTGCAAAGAAATGTGAAAACAAATATGATAGCACTCAGTTCTGTCCGTTTCCGCTCCGTTTTCATCCCTAGCTGATGTGGTGGTAGAGCGCTGGCGGCGGGCCTTCGTAGCCGCAGACGGGCATGGGGCATTTGCAGGGCGCGAGCGGACACACGCTCTGGTGATTGGCGAGCTTGTGGTAAGTGACGTAGAGCCCACAGCCTTCATGCGGGCACACCACCCTCAGCGACGAAACGACGGCTTCCACCGCCGTGCTCCGCACGTCGAAGCCACCGCTGCGCTCGCACTTCTGGCACTACCGCCGGTTCCCGGGGCGCTCGACGCGGCAGTCCGTGCAGGCCAGGTGCCCTCCCTTGCACTGCAGAAATCAATCAAATAGCACATCAACCAAGAAACCTGCACCTTGCTCAATCAGCCGAACGAACGAGGTGTATTTGAACCTCATACAGTGGACGCGTCAAGTGGTGGAGGCACAAGGGGCAGTGGAGCACGGTGAGGTCCATGGAGACCTTAGTGAGCTCCCTCGTCGGTTCCTGTTCCGTCTGCATGATCTCGCCCTCCTCGTGCACAACCATCTCTCGCTTGGGCCGGGGCATTACAAAGCTTTATCATCACATATTTTATACTCTACGCATAAATCCCCTCCCGCATACCAAGGAAGGCAGTAGTTTGAGTTTTCTGGACAAATTTTCCCCTGCGCATGAGTAAGCTGCATAAATATCAACAGTAAATGCACATGCAATGGTTGGTTGGTCCTCCTTGATTTTCGCTTGAGTTGGCTTCCCCAGGCGGTCAAGCCGCATCCGGCGCTGCATGTGTTTGCCTGTAACCATTTTCTGCTTTGGAAACTGGCGCGATTAATGGGGGCAGAAATAATCGAGCGGGGGCACAGATGGAAACCAACGCGGATGCGCAGACTGGTCTGAGAAAAACAAGAAAAAGTTATATGCAAAGTAAAAGGAATCGGAGGGAGTACTACTTCAAGGTGCATTAAATCAACATATGCAAGTATCAAAAGGAGAGTCACGGCATGCATGCATGTGTTGTAATTAATGCATCGGTAATCGTAAATTATTGAAATATATCGAGTGCAGTGCTTTGATGTGTCGCGTCAACTCGTACATCAACGAGAAGTTTGATTATCCTCTCCCCCGCGGACTTAACTGCACCTCCCTTTGGCTGTATGACAGGTTGGCCACCCACCTCTCAGGCCCACATGTCATACACGCAAAGGCAGGAGCGTCCCTCCCTCGCTCATGAGCGTGGCGGCTGGCAAGACTAGGAGAAGCTTTCGCTACACGCTCTCCCTCCCGCACGCGGTGGACATGCAGCATTTCAATCGGTGTCAGATGGCCAGAAGCGTACTGTAGTACTTCTTCAGTGCAGTAGTACTCCATCATTGTTCGACTTCCCGAAGAGGCGAAGAGCCAAGCACAGTCTGGACGCTCGTGTGGCAATTTCATCTGTAGAGTAGTCTAGGATAGCGTGTATCGTGCCTGTAAGCTTAAAATCGTTCGGGTCGGCTCCATGCTATGTGGCCGTCTCGAAGTTTTTTTAAAAAAATTAAAATAGTCTTCTGGCCCAACCTGTCACCCTAGTGATTGTAGTTTGCACGCTCATCTGGTCAAGACATGAATATATATTTTAATTTGTTTTTTTCGAAAAGGGGGGACTCCCCGGCCTCTGCATCAGAACAATGCATACGGCCACATATATTTTAATTTGTGGTGGGTAAATGTTAGAGGTTGCAGCAAATATATTGTACACTGCGGGTCTTTTAGCCAAGTTTAGAGGCAAGCATGTGGGGCTAGTTCTATGATGTGTCGCGTCAACTCATACAACGAGGAGAAGCTTGATTTTACTACATGCCTTCTCCCTCGCCCATGCGCGCGGTTGCTCGTAAACGAGGACAGGCTTTTGCTTAGTAGTATACAACAAGCTATTCGTCCTGCTCGCGGTGGACGGACATGCAACAGTGGATTCGACACTGTAGAAGTAGTAGTAGTAATATCATTGTTCGTCTTCTCAAAGAGCCGAAGAGCCAAGCGCAAACCGAACGTTGCATGAGATAAAATTGCTATGTGAGCCCACTATTGTACTACAACTACTTGCTAGTATAGCCCTGTAAACCAGAAAGGAGTATTTGCCCTTCTAGAGATTTCAACAAGTGACTAGACTACACCGAGACGCAGTACATATGGAGCAAAATGAGTGAATCTGCACTGTAAATAAATACGTACTAGTTCTATCATTTTCCTCTCCGAGGTGCACAATATTGAGTATACTGACTAGTCTCTTTTTGACACGCATTTACGTTTTTTTTACACAGTACAGACGCAAGCGCTCATATACACGCGCATACACTCACCCCTATGAACGCACACACGCACGGCACTATCATCTTGAAATTTACGAAGTCACCATAGGCACCTCATCGTCGACGGGTCCATAGGTGCTTGAATGCCAAGGAGGGAGAGGGTAGTGGTTCTCGAGACGTTGAACGGTCAATGATGCATCCTCAATTACATGCAGAGGGAATTAATTGGAGAAGCAGAATAGAGCCAGCACGATGTGAATGCAACAGAGTTTGGACTCTCATATAATAAAGGCACCCCACCACTCCAATCCATCTACTCCCAAGTCTCTGCGCAACACTGCTCACTCCAATCCAAGACCAAGTGACCAGAAGCCACAAGCACCTATATAGGCGATGGACGCGAGCGGCAGTCGGCTATGCCAAATCATCCAAGGCGCCGGTCTACGGCCCCGCACCATGCAACGTTTCCAGACGGTGCTGGCGACCGCAGGCATCGTAGCCCTCGCCGACGCCGGCTTCGCCTCTCGCATGGGCGACATGATGGTCAACTCCATCCGCAAGTTCACCATCGTCAAGAAGTGCGCGGACGACCTTGCCGTACTGCTCCAGCCCGCATGCTCAGGCTCCTCACTGCCTGCCACCCTCATCGGCCTCCATGGTGATGAACTCTTTCAAGCCCTGGTGGCCCTGCAGGTGCCGGAGGTCACGACGAAGAATGTGCACCTCGAGGCCACGCTCGCCATGCAGCGTCTGGCCATGCAAGAAACCGTCGACCTGCACATCCACGTCTACGAGGAAATCGTCTACATAGGCCACTACAAGGCAAGCGAGGACAGAAAGACGTTGGCCTTCTTCCAGCGGCTGGAATCTTTGGACGCCATTGTTCAGAAGCACGTCGACCTGGCCACGAAAGCCGCTGCTACTTAGGCGTCGTTCTGTGGGCCGGCGCCCTGAGTCGAGGAGGTGGACATCATCGATGGATGCATCTCTTCTTCTTGCCTCCTGTAACCGGCACTGCATCGCCTCGTGGCCTTAATGTTTTATTAGTATAGTACTCCATCCGTTCCCAAATATAAGTCTTTCTAAAGAGTCCAGCAAGTGACTACTACATACGGAGCAAAATGAGTGAATCTACACTCTAAACTATGTCTACATACATCTGTATGCTGTATTCCATTTGAAATAGTATCTAAAAGGCTTATACTCCCTCCGTCCGGAAATACTTGTCGTAAAAATGACTAAAAATGGATGTATCTAACACTAAAATACGTCTAGATACGTCCATTCCTTCGACAAGTATTTCCGGATGGAGGGAATATTTATGAACGGAGGGAGTATATGGCATTTTTATTCCAGTTGTAACGTTTTCACTGTGAGGTGGGGCCGCAGTTGAGCAAACCCACACCGCCCACCGGGCGTCGGCCGAGTTTAGAATTAGAAGAGAGAAACGAGGGAGGAGAGTTAGCTGTAGCATGGACGCTGTTGTCAGATGAGACTCATGTTTATAGAATAGGAGTACTAAGCACTCGTGCCTCTTTTTTAGGGAAAAATTAGTCGTATGTCTAGTACCACTAGTTGGGTGCGTGCGACCTATAGCTGTCATCACTTTAGGTCTCCTTTTCGAACCGCGGCTACGCTTCACAGTTCACAGTACATATTTTTCACGCATTTATCCTCCTATATGTACTCCTAGGCTATTTCCACATGCTACCATTCGCCGACATGTGGGACATAGAGCATCTGGGTCGTAGTGCATGCACGACTCGGAGCATATGCCGGGGTACTTTACATTTCAGACCTCACGAATTACATGCGAACCCCCCGCAGAAGAATAAATAAATGAATGAATTACTACATGAAACCGGATTATTTTCGTGGAAACCGGAGCACGTTCATTAAATTTTGGACATAACACGTTTATAAAAAATGACCAGACCTAAACCAGTCTAAGGGCCTCTTTGATTCGCAGGATATTGAAAACACGGGAATGGGGAAAGTATGATGGAGATGAACCAAGACGAGGAGAACTCTAACTCAGTTAGAGGTTAGAGTTAGATTCTAACCCTGAACTAACACTAAACCGCCCTGTTTGGATACTCTAACACAGTTAGAGTTAGAGTTATTTTCTAACCCACTCTAACCCAAATAAGAACCTCTCCACCAGGATAGTTGGGCTAGATGGAACTAACCCACTCTAACTCTCCCTGTTTGGATACTTTTGGGTTATTTGAGCCACCAACTAACCTAAACTAGCTCTAACCCCATGATCCAAACAGGGCCATTATCTCAATCATTTGACTACTTTGGACCCTATTTCCTGCCGGATTTGTGGCCGGCTCTTCTATGGCCTCCTCTCGCTCACAATTGACATAAATGAACCATCTATACAAATCAAGCATGCAAAACATGATAATTTTTACTTTGTCCATACAAATGAGATATCCCACTTAAACATACAAGTAGTCAATCAAGCTTCACAAAGTAAAAATACACTTCATGAAACAAAGAATGAGCTAACTCATCACGGAAGTCATTCACGATAGGGAGGGAGCCCAGAGCCCCTCACGCACCAAGGGAGGAGCTCGCCATCGTTGCTCTGAAGGAAGGCTTTGTAGAGCCCAAGCCCCGGGAACCCCTCCGACGTCGGCCCTTGCGAGTTGAGGTCGACACCAGCATGGGTAGCTGGGCCGCTTGCCGCCGACTGGGAACTTAATCTTTGGGCCTCTAGAAATAATGCAAGCATGTAATTGAAATACCTAGAAAGGTGAACTGAATCTTTGGGCCTCTTGAAATAATGCAAGCCTGAAACTGAAATACCTAGAAAGGTGAACTGAATCTTTGGGCCTCTAGAAATAATGCAAGCCTGAAAGTGAAATACCTAGAAAGGTGAACTGAATCTTTGGGCCTCTAGAAATAATGCAAGCCTGAAACTGAAATACCTAGAAAGGTGAACTGAATCTTTGGGCCTCTAGAAATAATGCAAGCCTAAAATTGAAATACCTAGAAAGGTGATCTGAATCTTTGGGCCTCTAGAAATAATGCAAGCCTGAAATTAAAATACCTAGAAAGGTGACCTGGATCTTTGGGCCTCTAGAAAGATTTATTACCTCCTCAAGCAGCATCAAACAATTCCATGCGTGCACGAAAAATCTATACCAAGTTTGATCAGGATCTACATTTCCAAATCAGAATTAGCGCTAGAGCAAGCAAGATCAATGATATGGTCGTGAGACAGAGAAGGAACGAACAAACTCACCCCTCTCATGACCTCCCTGGTAGATGCGCCACCATTGCGCACGATAGAGGGAGAAAAATGACTGGTGAAGGGGGAGCGGGGCGACCTTCGAAGGCCGGAGGGAGAGGGCGGGCGGAGTAGGGCGGCAGAGGCCGGAAGGAGAGGGCAGCCGAAGGAGAGAGAGGGCGAGCGGCGCTTGGGTGGGCGGCCCTATGGGGAACAGAGAGGAGTTGGGCGGGGGGGAGCGATCTGGTGCGGGCAGGGGAGATTTTTTTAGTTCTCTTTTAGTGGACCCGAGGATAACTAACCCAATTAGAACCTCTCCACCGGGCTAGTTTTCTTAGCTGGGTTAGAGCAAACTAGCTCAAACTAACCCCGCTTGTTTCGATAATTTGAGGCTATTTCAACCCAAACTAGCTCTAACTCAGGGATCTAAACAAAGAGGAGTGTTACTGTACATGCTACAGTGTGGACCGTAGCACATTATTTTTTATGGCCATATCACCACATTGTTTCCTACTGGTGGTTCACTGGGCTGCCGTGGTTCGCACTGCTAGTTCACTGGGCTGCCGTGGTTCGCACTCCTCCGACCTGAGTAGTACATAGTATAGTACTAGTATATACCGCATCATTCTTTGCTCCTTCTTACCACTCAGACATGTGGGAGAGCCAGCATCCGGGTCGACGTGTCATGCACCAGATTAGAGCGCAGAACGGAAGGGGGGCATCACCCCGGTCGGAGCGCCAGTAATTCATGACTATAGTGAGTGGTCATATCACAAGTCTTTCCAGCACTAACGCATCGTCAAATCGCACAGCCCCACTCGCTCACCCTCCTCACCTCTCTGTCAAACCGCCTACCCAAAAACTGCCGCGCGTACTGCCCGGGAAAAGCCCCGCCCTTAACTTTTAACTACACGAAAATAGTTCGAGCTTGTTCGTTCTATATAAATACAGTACTTACTGTATGTTTATTCACCCATGGGGTTGTTCAATGGACGGGCGGGGAGCACAAGTGAACAATACTGTAGTACTACAAGTAGTAAGTAGGAGTCGTACAGTAGTCACCTTAAATAGAGAGTTTCTTTTCTTTAATGCCACGTACACAAATTGAAACGCTTGTTGTGGAGTGAAAAAAGATAATCACTCCACTATATATGGACGCAGGGGCCTGAGCGCTTGCTTTACTAGGGTTGCTCTCTTCATTCTCTCATCCTCACCAGATATAAACAAGACAACGGTAGCAACATTTTCTCTCTGCTCACCGCTGGTCACAGATCCGGCCGGATCCCTTCGGCCGGTGTGTGTAGAGGACTAAAAGGTGCATTGTTCATGCGGTCATCGCCGCCGAGGGAGGAAACCCACAGCTGCCGGAGGGGCCCGATCCTCTGCCCGTGCCATTCTCTCCGACATAGCGCCGGCTCGGGAGGTCCTCCGACCCTTCTTCCTCCCTGCTGTATTGTCCACAGATCCGACCTTCTGCCGCCGACATCCCAGCGACCCTTAGGTATAAGTTCTTCGAAAGCGGCCTTGCTCTAATGCCCCAGCTCCCCACGTGTCTGCATGTGCATCTTTTTCTACTCCCATCAGCTCTTCCAAAGCCACCTAAATTTTTAGTATTATTAGAGGTAAAGCTACTTCATGCATTCGAATCTAGGGCTTTGTTCAAACAACGAAGAAAGGGGGGAAAGTTGTAGCATGAATCTAGGACTTGATTCAAAGATGAAATAATATGGTGAAAGTAGTAGAGACCGGATACCCAACCGGTCTCTTGGTTGAAAAGGGAAATAATGGGAAAACGCAGTACAAACTGGATAAGGCACAGATCTATTATTGGTTGAAAAAAGGATAGAAACTGGCGGCTGGTGGACAAGTCAACAGAGTATGTCCAGGATTAGATTTGCTTCCATCACATAGTAAAAGGTCTCCTGGATTAGATTTGCTGCCCTCACATAGTAAAAGGTCTCAGGATTAGATTTGCTGCCCTCACATAGTAAAAGGTCTCAGGATTAGATTTGCTGCCCTCACATAGTAAAAGGTCTCCAGGATTAGATTTGCTGCCCTCACATAGTAAAAGGTCTCCAGGATTAGATTTGCTGCCCTCACATAGTACAAGGTCTCCAGGATTAGGTTTGCTGCCCTCACATAGCATGAACAAACTCGGCATCACCACTTTATGCCTCCTTGTAGGTACATTGTGCTGATGCGTCCACTGTCGCATGTCCTTATACCAACCTTTTGCTGTTGTTAATGTAAGGGCGCATGTAAAATGAAGCGATCACACCGTTACCTTAGGGACATGTCCAACCAGTGTTATTGTTAATCTAATGCCTCCAGTGAGAAGATGCAATTAAACTGTGTTACAAATGGCACTCCTGTTGTTTTCCCTAGTATGATAAGTAAGTTGCTCCTTTACGCTGCAGAGTGTCCTGGTGTCCCCACAGAACCATGCCCTTAAACCAACTCTTTAGCTGCTGTTGATTTATTGTGTCTGGTAAACAAGCAATGCCACCATTAAAGTAATCCCATATTTGAGGAATCTCATTGTTGATCGTAATGCTTCTGGTAACATGAAGCATTGCTGACGTTTTAAAATTTCTACTGTCCTTGCGTGATTGCCATGAACATAATTAAGATGCTTCTTTTCATTTTGTATATGTTTCGTATATTCTTATTGACCAGCAATTGTTTACTTTCTATCTTTTTGTGCAGATAGGGATATCCATTTCACCTTGTTCCTATTGTTACCTTTTGGTGAACTGCACAAAACACTTTTTTTGGAATGAGTGTCGTGTGCAGATCAACTAAAATGTCACGTGGGCAACATCTCTCAATTTTGGTGGAACTGCACAAAATGGTGATTGGAGTTTTCAAAATCTCCGTCAAGTTCTGCCGGTAATCTCGTGCAACATTTTATTAGCCTTTGCAAGATGGAGCCGTCACTGTCACCACAATGGCACTTTATTTTAGTGGAACTGCACAAAAGGATAAGAAAATTATAGTTGCACCTTACATGAGCCAGACAACCAACCTTAATGTTCCTCAATTTTAGTGCAACTACTAAAGAAGAACCTGCCAGCTCACAAGAGCAAGTACTTCTTGCTAGCTAAATGATGCTATCTTTGCTTCATTTCAGGTGAACTGCAGAAAAAGGCGCATGAATTGAATCATGAAACTCCAGGCAGACCTCATCCAAGTAGAGCTGGAGGTTGAGTTCAAGGAGGACGTTATTAAAGCAAAATCATGCTCTCATGTCTCCTTGATTGTGCTGTGCAAACATGTTGTGCAAATAGGAATACTCAACTATAGATGTTGTGATGGTCAAGAGCATTCGCCAAGTTCTTCGATTGTATGACATGGCTAGCCAAGATGGATTTAATCCCGATATTCACTTTATCAAAAGGCTCTAATGGGTTGGTTCTGAATCTTGCAAGCTGGGAATCAGTGAGATGTGTAGGCATCTTTGTTGTACTTATTATTTGAATCTTATTTGTTGGTTCTGAATCTTGCAAGCTGGGAATCAATGAGATGTGTAGGCATCTTTGTTGTACTTATTATTTGGATCTTATTTGTTGGTTCTGAATCTTGCAAGATGGGAAACACGACATGATGATGCAGAGGACAACAACCATAACAAATAGTTCAAACTTGGTAGTATTATCATTGTGAAAGTGCGACAAATGTGTTGATCGTGTGCGTTCTGAGAATAATAATTCTAATTGTTGTGCATGTTGATCCTATGGCACTGATAGAACGAGCGAATGCATTGCTTGTTTTAAGTATAAATTTCTATTAAAGCTAATTAAATTTAAGTAAAGTGACCACTAACTCCTGTTATTACAGTACCAATACAGACCTGCTCGTGAGCCGACGTATGGCCGGAGTAGGTTTCTTAATGGAGGCATTTCAATGCGCCGAGGGTGCATCTTCTGCCGGGCGTGCAGCGGATGAGGAAGGGGTAGTAACTGTTGTCGCCTGTACACACTCAGCTTACTGTTGAATCCAGTTCCCCAAGAGCTGAAAAACGAACTGTTGCCGCTGCCTACACACTCGTTCACTCGAAGAGACTCCAATGGCGATCCGAGGAGTGAGCCTGCTGGATATGGACTTCAGCAAGGAGTTCCCCTTTGAGTTCGCCATTCAGTCCTATGGATGCACCAAGTTGAATGTGATGTACACCAACGATACGGACTCGGTAAAGCTCTGTCTCGCCTCAGTCCTATGGCTGCACCAGGTTCTAGAGCATTCACCCGTTTCATCGGCAGCGCCGACTGCACCTTTGCTACGGTGGAGAGAAGGAAGAACGCGATGATTCGGCCATCTGGTGCAACAAGCTTGTCGACATCCAGAAGCAATACAAGATCATCAGCAATGGGCAGGAGAAGGACTCCGTGGTTGACCTCGCTGAGACCATCATCGACCCCTGATACGCCAACATGAAAGAAGACGACCTGAACACGTGGGAGGTACCTATGAATCTAGCCTACATAACCTACGCAGCCAAGGACGCATACGCATGCTACGACATGTACAGGAAGATCTTGGACATGAGGGCGTGTCTGCTTCCCGTAACCGACGAGTACACGGACAGCCGCAGCGTCATGATCAAGCGTGCCAGGAAGGTCTAGATGTTGTACTTTATCTATTTATAAGCACCTTTATCATCTGAGTGTTTCATGCATTAGCCTATGTGTCGTAATTATCTGTTTTGTCCGAAATATTTCTTTTAAGAACCCATTAACCTAATTGCTTTTTTAGTGGCTATTTGCTTATGTATGTAAACTAGTTCACTTGTCCATAAAAAAACTAGTTCACTCGGCTGCCGTGCTTTGAATCTCCTTCCTCCCAACATATTCCCCTCCTCAGGTGGACCCAGCAGGTCTCTAAATTTTCTCCCACTTTCTTTTTTGATGTAAACTGAGTTTTCACCCAGTACTTCCCCTAGAACCAACTCAACTGTCCCACGTCTAGCCTAAATAATAATAATACCCCACGTACTATTAATTCATCAAATTAAAAATATATTTTATTTCGTAAGTTGAAAGTTCTTACAAAATAATAATAATAATTGTTTATATATAACTTGGCAAGTTAACTCCTAGTGATTGTGTACATAAGCTTGCAAAGATTTTACAGACGTGCAATCATGTGTTTATGTTTTTATAACATTTCTCCGTCTAGCCCAACATGATATTTTCACCCAGCCCAGCAAGTCCGCGGATTTTGAGAAAAATGCGAATGGGATTTAAATGGGCTGCATAGATGCTACATCAGTGTTTCACCCAGCCCACCAAATGGACTAAAAAACAAATGGACTGGTTGACATGTGGGCCGGTTTGTCGAAGCTTAAGAAGGCGTTGGATTTACATCCAACGGCCGGCATTCTTCTTCAATCTCTCGTCTTCTTCCCCCAGTGCTGCCAAAATTGCCTGCTCCAGCCTTCGGCGTCCAGCGGCGTTTTTTTGCGCTCCTCAGCGAAACGTGACCCCGCCGATGGCCAGGCCATCCCTCCACTCCGCACCTCATGTTATTCTCTGCCGAGTGTAGGCCCACCCTGCACCCGAACCAGTCAAGTTTCCCACTCCTCTCCGTCTGCGACTCCACTATCGCGTCTTCTCCATCTCCGGGTCGTTCCAGTCTGGGGCCTCGCTGTCGTCCACCGCCTCGGTGCGCTCGGCGTGGCGTGGTCAACATACGAGAGTCATCGGAAGAGGACTGTATGTGCAGAGCCTGACGGCTGGGACCCACGAGGTCCATGGTCGCACGCAAGGAAAGTTCCTCCTTATTACGCACTGTACATGCACTGTACATGGGAAGGGCTTCTGTATTTCACGAAAAAAACGTTCCCCCCACTGACAGGTCGGACCCACCAGCTATATCTTCGCACGCAAGGAAGTGCCTCCTTATTACGCACCAAAAAATGAATACCCCCTGCTAGCTGGGACCCACCATAGTGGCTGGCTGACTTGTGGGCCTACTAAGTTGACGAGGACGGAGGGCTTTGTCAACTTAGTCAATATGAATGATTCTAGCTCCAGTGACCGTGCGATGTCCATCTAACGGCGATAGTGCTTCTTCAACCTCTGGTCTTCTTACTCCAGCCGCCCAAAGCAGCGCCGGTCGTGTCGCGTGCTCCTGACTCTTGTGGCCGACTGTGATGTCACGGAGGCCTCACCGCCCCCTACTACTCCCACCGCTGGCCCAGGGTATCCCTCTACTCACCCACACCCCCTGTTATTCTGCGGCGGCGGCAGCCTCACACTGCAGTCGAACCAATGAACCCTCGTACTCCTCTCCGTGTGGGCATCCACTGCCGCGTCTTCCCCGGCTCCGTGTCGTCCCCTTCCTAGGCCTCGTCGTCGTCCACCGCCTTGGTGCTCTCGGCACGGCGTGGTCAATGTGGTCAACGACCGACTTCCATCGGAAGAGTACTGTACGTGGAGAGGCTGACAGCTGGGTCCACGGTCACAGCCCAGTTTTTTTGTGCTTTGCCAAGTAAGTCACTTTGTCAGGCCTGTTGGGCTGTGAATCTTTCAAGATGAGGAGAGCTTCATTCGGCTGGTCGAGAAAATGGCCTATCAGTAATGAGAAATGGGCTATACATTTTTAAAACACATCAAACCGGCAATTAGTTTCAAATATCTTTTTTTCATTTCGAGATTTTAAATTACATTAATTTTTATGCGTGGAGAATTTGTTGGATTTTATATTGATATACATTTATTTTTAAAATCAGTTTGAATGTGAGTCGAAATTTCAGGATCAAAACAATTCGGACCGCACCGAAATATGCAAATTTTCGTATAATTTTTTAACCGTTGCCACAATATGGGTTGTAATGCTAACAAAAAGAATATGGGCTCCAAAAAAAACCTTAAGAATTAGGAAATGGGCTATAAATTATTAGAAATAGTGGCAGATGGGTTGTATGCTATTTTAACATATTTGAGGCTTTCCTAAAAAAGGTTGACGCACAAGCAGTGATTGTTGGATGTCCAACGAACGGCCGTCGTGCTTCTTCAATCTCTGCCCTTCCTGCTCCAGCCGCTCAAACAAGCGTCGGCGGGACTGCCTGTTCCCTCCTCCCCGCGGCCAGTTGTGCTGCCGCGCAGGCCTCACCGCCCCACCGTTTTCCCATCGCTGGCCTAGCCATCCCTCTACTCACCCACACCTGCTGTTATTCTCCGGCGACAGCAGACGAACCAGTAAACCCTCGGACAGTCGTACTCCTCTCCGTGTGGGAAACAACTACCGAGTCTTCCCTGCCTCCGTGTCGTTCCCTTCCTAGGCCTCACTGTCGTCCACCGCCCTGGTGCTCTCGGCGCGGCCTGGTCAACATGGTCAACGACCCACATGCATCTGAAGTGGACTGTATGTGGAGAGGTCGACAGCTGAGTCCACGGCCGCACGCAAGGAAATGCCTCCTTATTACGCGCAAAATAATGATTCCTCCACCTGACATCAGGGACCCACTGAAAGGGCCTTTGTATTTCGCGAAAAAAATGTTACTGCCGCTGACAGCTCAGACCCACCAGCTATATCTTCGCACGCAAGGAAGTGCCTCCTTATTACGCACATAAAAGTGAATACTCCCCCAGTTAGCTGGGACCCAGTATAGTGGCAGGCTGACTTGTGGGCCTACTAAGTTGACGGGGACGGAGCACTTTGTCAGCTTAGTCAATATGCACGATTCTAGCTCTAGTGACCATACGATGTCAATCCAACGGCTGTAGTGCTTCTTCAACCTCTGGTCTTCTTGCTCCAGCCGCCCAAACCAGCGCCGGTCGTGGCTCGTGCTCCTGCCTCCCGTGGCCAGCTGTGATGCGGCGGAGGCCTCACCGCCGCCTACTACTCCCACCGCTGGCCAGGCCATCCCTCTACTCACCCACACCCCATGTTATTCTGCGGCGACGGCAGCCTCACACCGCAGTGAACCAGTGAACCCTCGTACTCCTCTAGCGTGGGAATCCATTGCCGCATCTTCCCCGGCTCCGCGTCGTCCCCTTCCTAGGCCTCTCTGTCGTCCACCGCCCTGGTGCTCTCGGCGCGGCGTGGTCAACATGGTCAAGGAACGGCTTCCATCGGACGTGGACTGTACATGGAGAGGCTGACAGCTGGGTCCACGGCCGCAGCAAGGAAGTGCCTCCTTATTACATGCAAAATAATTATTCCTCCACCTGACAGTGGGGACCCACCGGACGGGCCACTGTATTTTGCGAAAAAAACATTTCCCCCTGACTGCTGGGACCCACCAGCTACATCTTCGCACGCAAGGAAGTGCCTGACAGTCGGGACCCACCTGGTCGAAGCGTACGTAGTGTTGTCATTCTAGGCTCGAATGTGTACGTACATACTGTCGTAGTAGAAGCGCGCACATGACGTAGTAGAGGCGTGCACGTAGCATGTACACGTACGTATAGCGGCCAGTGCGCAAGAAAGAAAATACAACCACGCATGTGTACATATGGGCGGGGTCTCGAATGCCTACTCACGCATATATACGTACGGCCAGGGCTCCTGTACATTGGCTGGGTCGGAACGGGGAAATAGCGTCGTCGTCTTGTTAATGGGGAGCCAACCGGCTGGGTCGGAACGGAATGCGTGGTCGTGTTCATCGGGAGGGCTTGGACGGAACAGGCTATGGAAACGAGGCATGGCGTACCGCAGAACGAAGGAAACGGCCTTATATTCGACCGGCCACATTCGAAATGGGATCCTATTCATCAGGAGGGGTGTGGCGTACCGCAAAACAGAGGAAACGGACCTCCTACGGTCGAAACGGGGGTCCTGTTGATCGGGAGGGGTGTGGCGTACCGCAAAATGGACGAAACGGACCTCCTACAGTCGAAACGGGGGTCCTGTTCATCGGGAGGGGTGTGGCGTACCGCAAAACGGGACTCCACAGGATACTGTTCATCTCCACCGTCGACCTCCTCCAGCCTCCACGGGCTACTGTTCATCCACCGTCGACCTCCTCCAGCCTCCACCTACGATTGTTCATCCACGGGCTCCTGTTCATCCAGCCTCCACCGCGCGCTATTCCACCGGCTACTGTTCAACCACCCCTCTCCACGGGCTCCTGTTCAACCACCCCTCCACGGGCTACTATTCATCCACCCCTCCACCGTCTACTGTTCATCCAGCCCTCCACGGGGGCGTCTTGTTCATCCAGCCCTCCACGGGGTCCTGTTCGTCCAGCCCCAACCGGCTCGATCGATCGGGGTCCTGTTCATCCAGAG
>NC_041389.1:549222152-549244158 GCF_002162155.2 Triticum dicoccoides
GTTCATCTAGAGAGGCAGCATCGATCGGCTTCAGTTAGCAGCAGTAGCGAAGGAATCGATCGCTCGGGTTCAGTTAGAGCCCAACGCCTTGATCAGGTTCAGTTAGAGCCAATGCCTCGCACACACACACGTACCTGTACGAGAGAAACGCGCATCACTCGGCCCCCGACCACCCATCGTAACCAGGAACTCCCCAAAATTTTCCTCGCCCTCGCTTCTACCATGGTTTTTTCCGTCATGGACGGCCCAAAGAATGTCATGCAGTTGCGTCTCCGGCCCGCCCAGGACGAAAAGCCCATTTTCTGTCATGATTTTTTGTCATAGAAGTAGGAGCCCACCACATCTATGATGATACCGGGTTTTGTCACAATTATCGTCATAGAAGTGTCATATGTATGACAGAAAGAAATTTCGTTCGGCCCAAAATGTCATAGATGTGTCTTTTTTTGTAGTGTATCATGAGCGACCGATCTTAGTGCCACTGCACACCGAAACCCCTTCCATCGCTAGCGCGCGTTTCCCACCTGAAATGGTCACCGTCTCTCCAGAATGGCAATGCCGCATTCACCGGACTTAACTGCAGGTGCAATTGGTGTTTCACTGACATGTGAGCCAGATGCCCGTTGGGCCCACATGTCAGTAACCCAACGCATCTGCAGTTAAGTCACTGAAGCAGCGTCCGCATTCACGTTCGAAGAACCTACTCCGGTGCCAGTTGTCCATCCGTCTGCCATGGCTCATTGCCATTCGCCCGCTATATTAACTTGAGCCCCAGCTCCCAACCATAGCAAAATACCCACACTTATTCTCCTCCGGTCCCTTCCTTCTATCGGCACCACTCCAACCATGGCCTCCTGGTGCTCCGAAGCTCTCTTGGACGTACTATCGCAGGAGCAGACGAGGGACACCAGCGGCTCCGCTCCGGGCGCGCTCTGCTACGTCTTGAGCTTGCATTGGTTTTCCTCGAAGAGGAGAGGGTGATGCAGCAAGTGTAGCGTAAGTATTTCCCTCAGTTTTTGAGAACCAAGGTATCAATCCAGTAGGAGGCTCCTCAAAAGTCCCACACACCTACACAAACAAACTGGGAACTCGCAACCAACGCAATAAAGGGGTTGTCAATCCCTTCAGGCCATTTGCGAAAGTGAGATCTAATAGAGATAGTATGATAAGATAAATATATTTTTGGTATTTTATAATATAGATGCAAAAAGTAAAGATGCAAATAAAAGTAGATTGGAAGCAAATATGATAAGAGATAGACCCGGGGGCCATAGGTTTCACTAGAGGCTTCTCTCAAGATAGCATAAGTATTACGGTGGGTGAACAAATTACTGTCGAGCAATTGATAGAAAAGTGAATAATTATGAGATTATCTAGGCATGATCATGTATATAGGCATCACATCCATAACAAGTAGACCGACTCCTGCCTGCATCTAATACTATTACTCCACACATCGACCGACTCCTGCCTGCATCTAGAGTATTAAGTTCATAAGAACAGAGTAACGCATTAAGCAAGATGACATGATGTAGAGGGATAAACTCATGCAATATGATATAAACCCCATCTTTTTATCCTCGATGGCAATAATACAATACGTGTCTTTCAACCCTTTCTGTCACTGGGTAAGAACACCGCAAGATTGAACCCAAAGCTAAGCACTTCTCCCATGGCAATAAAGATCAATCTAGTGGGCCAAACCAAACCGATAATTCGAAGAGACTTGCAAAGATAACTCAATCATACATAAAAGAATTCAGAGAAGATTCATATATTATTCATAAATAAACTTGATCATAAACCCACAATTCATGAAATCTCGACAAACACACCGCAAAAAGAGATTACATCGAACAGATCTCCACAAGAGAGGGGGAGAACATTTTATTGAGATCCAAAAAGAGAGAAGAAGCCATCTAGCTAATAAATATGGACCCGTAGGTCTGTGGTAAACTACTCATAACACATCAGAAGGGCTATGGTGTTGATGTAGAAGCCCTCCATGGTCGATTCCCCCTCCGGCAGAACGCCGGCGAAGGCTCCAAGATGGGATCTCATGGATACAGAAGGTTACGGCGGTGGAAATTGTGTTTCGGGTGCTCCCTAGATGTTTTCGGGGTACGTAGGTATATATAGGAGGAAGAAGTACGTCGGTGGCCGCCCGAGGGGCCCACGAGACAGGGGCGCGCCCTACAGGGGGCGCGCCCTCCTATCTTGTGGCTGCCTCAGCTGCTTCTTGGCTTGCACTCCAAGTACTCTGGATCACGTTCGTTCCAAAAATCACGCCCCCGAAGGTTTCATTCCGTTTGGACTCCGTTTGATATTCCTTTTCTTCAAAATACTGAAATAGGCAAAAAAAAACAGCAATACGGGCTGGGCCTCTGGTTAGTAGGTTAGTCCCAAAAATGATATAAATGTGTAAAATAAAGCCCATAAACATCCAAAAGGGGTAATATAATACCATGGAACAATCAAAAATTATAGATACGTTGGAGACGTATCAAGCATCCCCAAGCTTAATTCATGCTCGTCCTCGAGTAGGTAAATGATAAAAAGAGAATTTTTGATGTGGAATGCTACCTAGCATAATTCTCAATGTAATTTTCTTTATTGTGGCATGAATGTTCAGATCCAAATGATTCAAAATAAAAGTTCATATTGACAAAAGAAATAGTAATACTTCAAGCATACTAATCAAAGTAATCATGTATTCTCAAAATAACATGGCAAAAGAAAGTTCATCCCTACAAAATCATATAGTTAGGCTATGCTTCATTTTCATCACACAAAGATGTTCCCAACTTCTATACCCCCGATGACAAGCCAAGCAATTGTTTCATACTTAAATAATCTCAAACTTTTTCAACCTTCACGCAATACATGAGCGTGAGCCATGGATATAGCACTATGGGTGGAATAGAATATGATGATGGGGATTGTGTGGAGAAGAGAAAAAAGGAGAAAGTCTCATATTGATGAGCACAATCAACGGGCTATGGAGATGCCCATCAATTGATGTCAACATGAGGAGTAGGGATTGCCATGCAACGGATGCACTAGAGCTATAAATGAATGTTCAACAAAACAAAACTAGTGGGTGTGCATCCAACTTGCTTGCTCACGAAGACCTAGGGCATTTGAGGAAGCCCATCGTAGGAATATACAAGGAAAGTTCTATAATGAAAAATTCCCACTAGTATGAAAAAGACAACTTATGAGACTCACTATATGAAAAACATGGTGCTACTTTGAAGCACAATATATGAGACTCACTACATGAAGAACAAGGTGCTACTTTGAAGCACAAGTGTGGAAAAAGAGATAGTAACATTGCCCTTTCATTTATTTTCTTTTTTTTCTTTTTCTTTTTTTTTCTTTTTTTCTTTTTCTTTTTTTTGGGCCTTTCTTTTTTTTTCTGTTTGCCTTTCTTCTTTTTTTTCCTTTTTTTTCTTTTTGGGCAATACTCTAATAATGACTGAGGGAGTCCCGGATTAGGGGGTGTTCGGATAGCCGGACTACCATCATCGGCCGAACTATCATCGGCTGGACTATCATCATCATCGACCGGACTCCAAGACTATGAAGATACAAGATTGAAGACTTCGTCCCGTGTCCGGATGGGACTTTCCTTGGCGTGGAAGGCAAGCTTGGCGATACGGATACGTAGATCTCCTACTATTGTAACCGACTCTATGTAACCCTAGCCCTCTCGGGTGTCTATATAAACCGGATGGCTCTAGTCCGTAGGACAATAACAACAACCATTACAATCATACCATAGGCTAGCTTCTAGGGTTTAGCCTCCTTGATCTCGTGGTAGATCCACTCTTGTAAACATCCACAATATCAATATCAATCAAGCAGGACGTAGGGTTTTACCTCCATCAAGAGGGCCCGAACCTGGGTAAAACATCGTGTCCCTTGTCTCCTGTTACCATCCGCCTAGACGCACAGTTCGGGACCCCTTACCCGAGATCCGCCAGTTTTGACACCGACATTGGTGCTTTCATTGAGAGTTCCTCTGTGCCGTCCCCGATAGGAAGGATGCCTCTTCCCGTCTTCAAGGACGGCATCTTCGCCGATGGAGCCTTGGCCGCCAGCCAAACTATCCGGCTAGGAGGTTTTCTTATGACCGCCTGTCCGGCCACCGCTTCAATGATGACCTCTCGTGTCATCGAGAGCAATCTTCACGTCAACTCGGAATTCACCAAGCAGTTAGATCCAGCAGAGCTCTCGTCTATAAACGAACTCTTGGATCGGATCGCCGCCCTGGGAGTCACTACGGACTACAATCGGATCGGGCTTAAAACCGATCTGAGAGAGATTAACTCTTCCCAGGTTACCCACCACGTCATGGTGGTAGAGGAACATCGCAACGATCCTTCTCCCATATTGAAAACTAGTCGTGTCCGGGCTACCGAACCCTCCATGCCGGATTCCCGCGGAGGAGCGGATTCCGATCAAGCACTGAACATAAAGTCAGGCATCAGACCGGACTCGTTGGACAACGTTCCACTTTCCAAGCTTCCAAATTCGGAAACTTCTCGGCCCTTGAGCCTCGAGATGGGCAGGGTCCCGGACTCAGTTAGGCCCACCCGTCCAGATATATGCGATCTATCTCTAATCCGGCAAGAACCAGCTGAAACAGTACATCATTACTGGGCCAGATTCCTCCTGGTCATGGACCAGATAAAGGACTGCTGAGAGGAAAACGCAATCTCAATCTTTTGCAACAATTGCACGGACAGGGGAATCTTGAACGCCGTCAGCCATCGTGAAATCACGCGTTTCGCCGACTTGGCATCCATAGTGAGAAAGTACTATGCCGTAGAAAGTTTCCGGAAAACCGGAGATAGGTTTTGGGATAATCCGGCCCCGAACATAGCCCCAGTCCGCAACAAAAGGGTGCATTACACTCAGGCACCAAGTACAAGAACCAAAAAACAGAAGCCCCTTAAAGGGAACGGAACCGTACTGGAGGGATGGCTCAGCAAACCCTGTACAATTCACAGTACCAAGGGCGCCACCCCAACACATAGCCTTCGTGCATGTTGGATATTACGGTAGGTGGCCAAAAGTGGCGAGGAGCTTCTAGCCCCGCGAAACCACACCAACAATACCGGTACGGTATCAACCGTCTTCGAGACTTTCATATCAAACAATATGCGGAAACGAACGATCCACAGCCTTGCCGAAGTCTACCAAGTAGCAACAACAAATCCTTGGAGCGACGCGGCTGTCACCTTCAACGCCAGCGACGAACCTAAATTCCGAATAGCCCGAGCACCAGCCGCATTGGTCCTCAGTCCAATAGTGGACGGCTTTCGACTTACCAAGGTACTCATGGATGGCGGCAGCGGATTGAACCTCATTTACGAGGAAACTCTTCAAAAAATGGAAATAGACTGGAGCCGCATTGAGCGAAGCAGCACAACCTTCAGAGGAATAATCCCTAGCCGGGAAGCACGCTGCACCGGAAAAATCACACTCGATGTGGTGTTCGGCTCGCCGGACAACTACAGGTCCGAAGAAATCATGTTCCAAGTGGCCCCGCTCAGCAGCGGATACCACGCTATATTAGGACGAGAGGCGTTCATGATTTTCCAAGCCGTACCCCATTACGGGTACATGAAGCTCAAAATGCCTGGGCCCAGCAGGATAATCACTCTCGTTAGTGATCCGGACATAGCACTCCGCGCCGAAAACAAAACAGCCGCATTAGCCCTGGAGGCACTATCCAAAGCCCTAGCGGCAGAGGAACTCACCGCGCTGCGCGCTACGGTGCACAGAGACGACGTGATACTCGATAAGAGATCCAAGTCCACCTCCTTTAAACCAGCGGACGAAATTATAAAATTCCAGGTCCACCCAACGGACCAGACAAAGACGGCCTCCATCGGGGCACAGTTGAACCCTGATGTAGATGCCGTGCTGCGAGAATTCCTTCGGGAAAATTGGGACATTTTCGCCTGGCATCCTTCAGATATGCCAGGAGTCCCTCGCAGGCTGGCAGAGCATAGCCTAAACATCCTAAAAGGGTTCAAGCCAGTCAAACAGGCTCTTCGACGATTTTCCGAACCCAAAAGACAGGCAATGGGAGAAAAACTAGCCAAACTATTGGAAGCCGGATTCATCAGAGATATCAAACATCCGGATTGGCTAGCAAACCTGGTAATGGTACCAAAGAAGGACAGATCCTGGCGCCTATGTGTCGATTTCAAAGACCTAAATAAAGCCTGCCCAAAGGATCCCTTCCCCCTCCCTCGCATCGACCAAATCATCGATGCCACTGCAGGGCACGATTCATTGTGCTTCCTGGACACATACTCCGGCTATCATCAAATCAAGATGGCAGAAGCGGATCAAGCCGCAACAGCATTCATTACTCCATATGGACCATTCTGCTTCAACACGATGCCCTTCGGACTTAAAAACGCCGGCGCAACATATCAGCGCATGATTCAGACATGTCTGGCTACCCAGATCGGCAAAACAGTAGAGGCATACATAGACAACGTAGTCGTCAAAACCAAACACGTCGAAACTCTAGTAGACGACTTGAGGGTCACATTCGACAACCTCCGAGCATATAACATCCAGCTGAATCCGGAAAAATGCATTTTTGGCGTACCAGCCGGAAAGCTCTTGGGCTTCATTGTATCCGGTAGAGGAATTGAAGCAAATCCGGCCAAGATCCGAGCCCTATCATAGTTGGATATTCCAAAAAACCTCAAACAGATCCAGAAATTGACTGGATGCGTGGGGGCTCTCAACCGCTTTATCTCCCGCCTAGGAGAAAAGGCATTGCCCCTCTATCGCCTCCTCAGGCACACCGAACACTTCGAGTGGACGGATGCTGCCACTGCCGGACTCGAAGAAATAAAGGCCATATTGGCAACGAATTCGGTCCTGACTGCGCCCAACCTGGGCGAACCTATGTTGTTATACATCGCGGCAACACATCAAGTAGTAAGCGCGGTGCTCGTCGTAGAACGAGAGACAGAAGGGCATAAATTCCCTCTTCAGAAACCAGTGTACTACGTATCCACTGTTTTAACCCCCTGCAAGTCCCGTTACCCGCACTATCAAAAGATAGCGTATGCGGTGTTCATGGCATCCCGGAAGCTCCGACACTACTTTCAAGAGTGTTCGATAACAGTGGCCTCCGAAGTACCCCTAAATGACATTATAAATAACCGCGATGCAACGGGCAGGATTGCAAAATGGGCCATTGAGCTCTTACCATTCGACATAACTTACAAACCCCGGCGAGCTATAAAGTCGCAAGTTTTGGCTGACTTTGTCGCTGAGTGGACTGAAGCCGAACTCCCTAAAGAGTACGGCGCATACTCCAATTGGATTATGCATTTCGATGGCTCCAAAATGTTGGCCGGATTGGGGGCTGGCATCGTACTAACGTCCCCAACCGGGGACAGAGTCCAATACGTACTCCAGATAATGTACACGAACTCCAACAACGCAGCCGAATACGAGGCCCTCTTACATGGCCTCCGGATGGCAATCTCCATGGGCATCCAACGCCTAGAGGTGTGCGGGGACTCAAACCTCGCAATATCCCAAGTAAATGGAGACTTTGACACCAAGGATCCAAAAATGGCAGCCTATCGCAACGCCGTCCTTAAAATGTCAGCTCGGTTCGAAGGACTTGAATTCCACCACGTAGCCAGAGATAATATCCAAGCGGCCGACGTATTGGCACGCATCGGCGCAAAACGTCATGCTGTCCCTCCAAATATCTTCCTGGAACGGCTGTTCAAGCCATTCGTACTATGGGAAGAGGAGTCTGGAAATAACAAACCGGAGGCAGCCGCAGAACAATCTGACATAACCGGCGATCCAGCCGACGAAACAACACCCTCAGCTCACGACATAATGGCAGTAATCGCCCCATGGACAGAGCCGTTCCTAGCCTACTTGCTTAGGTAGAAACTCCCCGAAGACCATAATGAGGCCCGCTGCATAGTCCGACGATCTAAAGCCTACAAGGTCCATGAGGGAGAACTCTATAAGAAAAGCACAACCGGAGTCCTTCAAAGGTGTATCTCCGAAGAGGAAGGGCGAGACCTTCTGGCTAAAATTCACGCCGGACTAGGCGGACACCACGCCGCAACCCGGGCCCTTGTAGGAAAGGCATTCTGTACAGGATTTTATTGGCCGATGGCCCGGGCAGATGCTCAAGACTTAGTCCGAAGATGCGTCGGTTGTCAGCTCTTTGCTAATCAGAGCCACATGCCACCCACCGCCCTCAAAACTATACCCATTACCTGGCCGTTCGCGGTCTGGGGGCTTGACATGGTTGGACCACTTAAAGGGGGAACCCACAAGCAAAGGTACCTATTGGTCATGGTGGATAAATTCACCAAATGGATAGAGGCCAAGCCAATTAAAACGGCAGAGTCCGGACCAGTGATAGACTTTATATCTGGGGTAGTACACCGTTATGGTGTCCCACACAGCATCATCACCGATAACGGCACGAACTTCACGGCCGATGAGGTTAAATCATGGTGCAAAAATAGGGGCATCAAGCTCGATTACGCTTCAGTCTATCATCCTCAAACCAACGGTCAAGTGGAACGAGCAAATGGTCTAATAATGAGCGGCATCAAACCCAGACTAGTGCGGTCCCTTACGAAATCTGACACGCACTGGGTAGAGGAGCTCGACTCCGTACTCTGGGCGCTGCGGACAACGCCTAACCGTACTACCGGATTCACACCATTTTTTATGGTATACGGCGCATAAGCAGTTTTGCCCTGCGACATAATTCATGACTCACCTCGAGTGCGCATGTACGAAGCAAGAGAAGCCGAGTTGGATCGCCAGGACAGCTTGGACGCATTGGAGGAAGAACGCGACGTCGCCAAGGCTCGTTCCGCATTTTATCAGCAGCAGGCTCGAAGATACCAAAGCAGAGAAGTACGGGCCAAGACTTACAACGTTGGCGAACTGGTTCTATGCCTGCCGGACAAGAAAAAGGACAAGCTCAAGCCCAAATGGGAAGGCCCCTTCATCATCGATAAAGTCTTGACCGGCGGAGCGTACCGTCTACGAAATACGTCAGATAACCGACTCGAGCCGAACCCATGGAACGCAACCCGCCTCCGAAGATTCTATGCCTAGCGCCGGACTAAGAGTTCGTCCCTTTCCCCCCGTCCAAATTTTTTTTTACTTCAGTTGCCTTTTGTTTATCTTTTTCTTCTCAACCCTATTCATCAAAGCCTTAAAAGGCCTACTTGCGCATCGTTCGCGCGCAATTGACGTGCTATCCGCACTCATTATACCTGGGGGCTTCTTTACCAGAAGCTTAATTATAAGGGCTTCATGCCCAGCGCATGTGTCAAGCCTCCACATGTACCTTTCATTCACCATTATATGCATCGATATGACTTAAGTTTTGGCCAAGCTGGGTTGCCTGGCTCCTGTGCTTACCCCTACGTTCCCGATTGTTTGGCTAGGAGGTAAAGGGAGCACCTCTGCGATTGTTACTGCCGGGTCAGCCGGATGTGTACCTCAGACTGGGTGAAGCCGAAAGCTAGCGTTCTTAAGGGAATATTCGGTCGGTGACTTAAAAGATGGTTTTTTATCCACTTATTTATCTGCCCCAGATGTTTTTCTGCTTTTTTCGCAGTCCGGACATGCACTTTAGGGCATGCCACCCCCAGAGGAAAGGAACCCTTAACGGAACTATTCTCCCTGGAAGATGTTTCTTACTACCCATGTAATATAACATAACTAGTTGGGCACTTGTCTGATAAAGCACTAATGACCCCTACGCCTGGTCTCCATGCATACCCCGGTTGTTTCATAATCGAGAAGGTATTCGGACACACTCCGGACTCTAGGGTCCCGAGGTCGAAGCGAAAAGGTTGGCAAAGACAAACGATCTACAATCCGGCTAGAAGGCATTTTATATGTCATTTTATAATACGTTGTCAAATCGACTGATTGTATTCTTCCTCAATCCCGTCTAACAGGTTGTCTAATTTACAGTCCTGTTGGGAAAATTTAGCGGCCAACTCTACTTGGCCGTATACTAAACTCACAGGGATCTCCTTCCCATCGGGCCCCACAGGTCCGACTTCGGCCATGTGGTTGGAATCCGCCTTCTTGTACCGCGTCTTTACCATGGCCCAGGCCTCCCTGGCACCTTGGCGGCAGGCTGAAATCTTCCATAAATGGAAGCGCTGCCGCACTCCCTGAAGCTTCTCCGCAAGCTCCCCAAGACCCTCGGGTAAGGAGAAGGCTGGCCATAAAGCCCGTATGACGCCGCTCATTGCCTGCCGAACTTGTTCGATCAGTTGCAACAATTCGGGAAGTTGATCACCCGTTGATACGGGCATCTCCTCCGCAGGGCGACCTGTGAGTATACCTGCAGACATATTCTGTCAAATCGACTTCCTCGCCGAACTCTTCTTTTCAAAGGAGTTCGCTCAAGCACTTACTATAGATGCCGCGACGAAGCCGCTGATTCTCCTTAACGGAGCCCGACAGCTCGGCCCGAACGCCTTTCAGCTCTTCTCCAAGTTGGGCATGGGCATCCTGGAGCTTGTTCCTTTCATGCTGCACCTTATGCAGCACCCTCTCGCCGGCCTTCAGTTGGCGCAGAAGTTCTTGCCTGTCCGGATCTTGTCCGGCAGCACCTGCAACATCATTTTTTAGACTTGCGCAAAGGCCAAACGCTACTTATCTTTCTAAAATAACGCGTTACCAGGAGAGGTCCCTGTGTTTCCTCCTACGCCAGAGAGTGCGGCCTCAAATTGGGCCTTGCACTCCTGCAGCTCCTGAGACAGTTGGGTATTCTTCTCGGTAAGATCCTATGTTTCATATGATCCTTAAATCAGTTAATATAACTACTTTAAGTCTCGGGGGCTACTGGCATATACAACTATTATATTCTCTTACCTGTATGTCTTTTACATACTGCTCCGTGGCTCTGGTAAAACCATCTTGAGCAGCACGAAGGTGCGCGTCCCCCCCGTTAAAGGCATTCAACGCCTCGGGGGAGAAGCACGCGTCACGAAATACTGTCCGGCGGCGCCTGTGATTCATGGCACTCTCCACCTCAGACTTGGTGGCGGACAGTCTGTCGGCATCCTCCATCGGAGGAACGTCCGGCTCGCCCTTGCGCACGCCTCCCCCTCCAGACCAGGTGCTGGAGCCTGGCTGGTAGAGGTTGGATTGGCAACCTCCATGCCCGCAGTCCGGCGGGCGCTTTTTTCCCTACAAAAGTCATGAGCACTCAAACGCTTCCTAGGAACGTTGCTCTAAATAATGAATTGTGAGCTACACCCTTGCGGCGACGTTTCAATGCGCGCCGCGCTCCTCTTCCGCCTACTGGTCCAGACTGGCCTTTGTTGGTCAGCCACCGCGGGCTCGGCTTCTCGCCCTAGGGGCGCCTCCTGCACAGCGCCATCATATACCGTGGTCAGAAATAAGCAAGGAAGGAATGACGATGTCAGGACTTCGATCGCAATCACCTGGGAAGCCGGATATAGTCCGGGATAGTCGGCTGTGATGGCGACTAAGGCATTGTCCATGCTGAGATGGTGGAACACCCCGTCGATTAGCTCCACCTTTATGTCCGGATCCTCTTCGGAGGCCGGATCCTGGGATCTCTCTGGATCCTCGGGTTGCGGAGCTGGACTTAGCATGTCCTCCACGATCCGGCGCAGTTCCTGCGTCGAAGGAAGAACACAATATAAGAAACTTAAGTTTCAAAAAGCATGGGTCGGGCACGCAGAGTGTTCGCTTACCCAAGGTCGGGGATTATTCATGGAGAACCCATTTAACGGGTTTGTCCGAAGGAAATCCTCCTTCTCCCCCTTATACAGGCCGGACAGGATCGTCACCAGGTCTTTGACCGAATCCGGCCCTTTACGGCCATAACGGGTGGCATCGTCCTCCCCGTTGAAATCCCGCATGGGGTGGCCCCTGTATTGTAGTGGCTGCACCCCCCGCATAATGCATGTTGCCATGACTCCAATCATGGTCAACCCGGAATGGGCCAGTAACCTTATTCGGCCCATCAAATAATGGACGCTCTTGTCTTCCTCCAGTTGGGGGCTCCGCGGACGCCAACTAAGGCGTTTCTTCAGAGGAGCATTGCTGAACTCCGGGAGGCCGATCCGAACAGGGTCTGGCAGCGGAGCGTCTTCTATATAAAACCATCCTGAAGGCCAGTCTTCGGAAGCCTTCTTAGGGGTTCCGGATGGATATCCGGTCCCGGCAATACGCCATATTTCGACGCCGCCCACTTGATATATGGACCCCTCGTGAGAGCGGGGTACAAGGCAGAACAACCTCTTCCACAGCGCGAAATGGGGCTCGACGCCCAGGAATAGCTCGCAAAGAGCTACGTAACCCACAATGTGCAGGATTGAGGCGGGCGTGAGGTGATGAAGCTGGAGTCCGTAGAACTCCAGGAGCCCGCGGAGGAATGGATGTACAGGAAATCCGAGCCCCCTTATCAGATAGGGGACGAAGCATACCCGCTCCCCTTTGTTGGGACTTGGGGTAACCTCCGCTTGCTTCCCACCTTTGTAGGTGGCCAGCCCGGCTCGAACCGGAACCATAAAGGCCGGAGGGAGATATCCCCCCGCTTGGAGCTTCACCAGCTCGTTGTGCGGAACAGACCATCTCCTCCAATCTCCTGGCAAAGGGCTGGGAGCGCGAGAAGAGGAGCCGCGTTGACGGTCCATGATGGAATGGATTCTTGGTCGAAAGCGCTCCGATGAGTATTTGCGGGAGGAAGATGGCGATTTGGATCTGGATTCTTGCCTCCCTTATAGGCAGATTATTCACACAATTAGGGGGTAAAACATAAAAGACACCCTGGCTTTTCACATTCGCACGACGCGTGGAGGAAGGCCATTATTGGGTGTGGAAGCCAAGACGCGCAACATTGATGAGGAAGCCGGACACTGTTCGGCAGGTACATAGAACTTGAAGGAGAACCCGCCTTGCAACGCCGAAGACTACACACACGCTGGACTTATCATCATTGAAGCCTGGTTCGGGGGCTACTGAGGGAGTCCCGGATTAGGGGGTGTCCGGATAGCCGGACTACCATCATCGGCCGAACTATCATCGGCCGGACCATCATCATCATCGACCGGACTCCAAGACTATGAAGATACAAGATTGAAGACTTCGTCCCGTGTCCGGATGGGACTTTCCTTGGCGTGGAAGGCAAGCTTGGCGATACGGATACGTAGATCTCCTACTATTGTAACCGACTCTATGTAACCCTAGCCCTCTCCGGTGTCTATATAAACCGGATGGCTCTAGTCCGTAGGACAATAACAACAACCATTACAATCATACCATAGGCTAGCTTCTAGGGTTTAGCCTCCTTGATCTCATGGTAGATCCACTCTTGTAAACATCCACAATATCAATATCAATCAAGCAGGACGTAGGGTTTTACCTCCATCAAGAGGGCCCGAACCTGGGTAAAACATCGTGTCCCTTGTCTCCTGTTACCATCCGCCTAGACGCACAGTTCGGGACCCCTTACCCGAGATCCGCCAGTTTTGACACCGACAATGACGATCATCACACTTTCATTGATTACAACATATGAATTACAACTCGAAACTAGAACAAGATATGACTCTATATGAATGCCTCCGGCGGTGTACCGGGATGGTGCAATGAATCAAGAGTGACATGTATGAAAAATAATGCATGGTGGCTTTGCCACAAATACGATGTCAACTACATGATCATGCAATGGCAATATGACAAAAGTAAAGTATGTCATGATGATAAACGAAACGGTGGAAAGTTGCATGGCAATATATCTCGGAATGGCTATGGAAATGCCATAATAGGTAGGTATGGTGGCTGTTTTGAGGAAGAGATAAGGAGGTTTATGTGTGATAGAGTGTATCGTATCACGGGTTTGGATGCACCGGCGAAGTTTGCACCAACTCTCAAGGTGAGAAAGGGCAATGCACGGTACCGAAGAGGCTAGCAATGGTGGAAAGGTAAAAGTGTGTATAATCCATGGACTCAACATTAGTCAAAAGAACTCATATACTTATTGCAAAAATTTAGAAGTCATCAAAAATCAAGTACTAAGTGCATGCTCCTAGGGGGATAGATTGGTAGGAAAAGACCATCGCTCGTCCCCGACCGCCACTCATAAGGATGCACAAGCCAGGTACACTTCATGTTTCAAATTTGTTACACAACTATAACCATACGTGCGTGCTACAGGACTTGCTAACTTCAACACAAGTATTCTTTAAATTCATAATCACCCAACTAGCATGACTTTAATATCACTACCTCCATACCTCAAAACAATTATCAAGTATCAAATTGATCATAGCATCCAATTCACTTCCTATGATAGTTTTTATTATACCCAACTTGGATGCTCATCATTCTAGGACCAATTTTGTAACCATAGCAAATACCATGTTGTTCTAAAAGACTCTCAAAATAATATAAGTGAAGCATGAGAGACTAGCAATTTTCTTCAAAATTAATCCACCACCGTGCTCTAAAATATATAAGTGAAGCACTAGAGCAAAAACTATCAAGCTCAAAAGATATAAGTGAAGCACATAGAGTATTCTAAAAAAATTCTAATCAAATAGGCTTCTCCCAAAAGGTGTGTACATCAAGGATGATTGTGGTAAACTAAAAAGCAAAGACTAATATAATACACAACGCTCCAAGCAAAACACATATCATGTAGCGAATAAAAATATAGCTCCAAGTAAAGTTACCAATGAACAAAGACGAAAGAGGGGATGCCTTCCCGGGGCATCCCCAAGCTTAGGCTTTTGGCTATCCTTGAATATATTGGGGTGCCTTGGGCATCCCCAAGCTTAGGCTCTTTCCACTCCTTATTCCAAAGTCCATAAAAGCTTTACCCAAAACTTGAAAACTTCACAACACAAAACTCAACAGGAAATCTTATAAGCTCTGTTAGTGAAACAAAACAAAACCACCACATAAGGTACTGTCATGAACTCATTCTTTATTTAATTTGGTGTTAAACCTAATGTATTCCAACTTCTCTATGGTTTATAAACTATTTTACTAGTCATAGATGCATCAAAATAAGCAAACAACACACGAAAAATAGAATCTGTCAAAAATAGAATAGTCTGTAGCAATCTGTAACTAACACAAACTTCTGGAACTTTAAAAATCCTAAAAAATAGGAAGTCCTGGAAAATTTGTTTATTGATCAGCAGCAAAAAGAATCAATGCAAAATCACGTTTCTGTGATTTAACAACATTAAAGTGGTGCACGCAAAGTTTCTGTTTTTCAGCAGAATCAAATCAACTATCATCATAGGTTATCCTATAGGTTCTACTTGGCACAAACACTAATTAAAAGATTAAAACACATCTAAACAGAAGGTAGATGCAAGATTTATTGAATAACAGCAAGGAAAAATATTGGGTTGTCTCCCAACAAGCGCTTTTCTGTAAAGCCTTTTAGCTAGGCATTACTAATTTCAATGATGCTCACATGAAAGACAAGAATTGAAGCACAAAGAGAGCATCATAAAACACGTGACAAACACATATAAGTCTAACATACTTCCTATTCATAGGCATATTATAAGGAAACAAATTTGCAAGGCAAGCAAAAACTAGTATACGCAAGGAAGAAGAAAGAGACGATAGCAATCTCAACATGACAAGAGGTAATTTAATAAGATAAAAATTTCTATGACCATATTTTCCTCTCTCATAATAATTACATGTAGGATCATAGGAAAATTCAACAAAATAACTATCACAAAACATATTCTCAACATGATCCACATGCATGCAAATTTGACACTCTTCCAAGATAGTGGGATTAACATTAACTATAGTCATGACCTTTCCGAACCCACTTTTATCAAAATATCATAAGATTTAACATACTCAAAATATGTGGGATCTAAAGTTGACACTCTTCCAAACCCACTTTCAATATTATTGCAAACACTATTATCAATCTCATATTCATCATGGGGCTTAAATAAATTTTCAAGGTTGTAAGAAGAATCACCCCAATCATAATCATTGAAACAAGTAGTAGACATAGCAAAACTAGCATCTCCAAGCTTAGGGTTTTGCATATTATTAGCACAATTGACATCAAGAGAATTTATAGGAAAATCATTGCAATCATTCTTTTTATTCAAGGAGTTATCGTGAATCTCTTCATGAATTTCTTCATCATAGTTTTCAGATTCACAAATTTTGAGCAAAGCTTCATAAAGATAATCTAGTGCACAAAACTCACTAGCAATTGGTTCATCATAATTGGATCTCTTAAAAAGATTAGCAAGCGGATGAGGATCCATAGATCTTAGGTTCTCTGTTTAGCAATAAATAAGCACATAATCCAACCAAACGAGCAAACGTAAGGGCAAGCGAAAGAGAGGAGGAGAAGATTGGGAAAGAGAGGGCGAATAAAACGACAAGGGTGAAGTGGGGAAGAGGAAAACAAGAGGCAAATGGAAAATAATGTAAATGCAAGGGAGATGGGTTTGTGATGGGTACTTGGTAGGTCTTGACTTGAGCGAAGACCTCCCCGGCAACGGCGCCAGAAATCCTTCTTGCTACGTCTTGAGCTTGCGTTGGTTTTCCTCGAAGAGGACAGGGTGATGCAGCAAGTGTAGTGTAAGTATTTCCCTCAGTTTTTGAGAACCAAGGTATCAATCCAGTAGGAGGCTCCTCAAAAGTCCCATGCACCTACACAAACAAACTGAGAACTCGCAACCAACGCAATAAAGGGGTTGTCAATCCCTTCACAGCCACTTGCGAAAGTGAGATCTGATAGAGATAGTATGATAAGATACATATATTTTTGATATTTTATAATATAGATGCAAAAAGTAAAGATGCAAATAAAAGTAGATTGGAAGCAAATATGATAAGTGATAGACCCGGGGGCCATAGGTTTCACTAGAGGCTTCTCTCAAGATAGCTAAAGTATTACGATGGGTGAACAAATTACTGTCGAGCAATTGATAGAAAAACGAATAATTATGAGATTATCTAGGCATGATCATGTATATAGGCATCACGTCCATAACAAGTAGACCGACTCCTGCCTGCATCTACTACTATTACTCCACACATCGACCGACTCCTGCCTGCATCTAGAGTATTAAGTTCATAAGAACAGAGTAACGCATTAAGCAAGATGACATGATGTAGAGGGATAAACTCATGCAATATGATATAAACCCCATCTTGTTATCCTCGACGGCAACAATACAATACGTGTCTTGCAACCCTTTCTGTCACTGGGTAAGAACACCGCAAGATTGAACCCAAAGCTAAGCACTTCTCCCATGGCAAGAAAGATCAATCTAGTAGGCCAAACCAAACCGATAATTCAAAGAGACTTGCAAAGATAACTCAATCATACATAAAAGAATTCAGAGAAGATTCAAATGTTATTCATAGATAAACTTGATCTTAAACCCACAATTCATCGGATCTCAACAAACACACCGCAAAAAGAGATTACATCGAATAGATCTCCACAAGAGAGGGGGAGAACATTGTATTGAGATCCAAAAAGAGAGAAGAAGCCATCTAGCTAATTACTATGGACCCGTAGGTCTATGGTAAACTACTCACAACTCATCGAAAGGGCAAGGATGTTGATGTAGAAGCCCTCCGTGGTCGATTCCCCCTCCGGCGGAGCGCCGGCGAAGGCTCCAAGATGGGATCTCGCGGATACAGAAGGATACGGCGGTGGAAATCGTGTTTCGGGTGCTCGCTGGATGTTTTCGGGGTACGTAGGTATATATAGGAGGAAGAAGTACGTCGGTGGCCGCTCGAGGGGCCCACAAGATAGGGGGCGCGCCTTACAGGGGGGGGCGCCCTCCTATCTCGTGGCCGCCTCGGCTGCTTCTTGACTTGCACTCCAAGTCCTCTGGATCACGTTCGTTCCAAAAATCACGCCCCCGAAGGTTTCATTCCGTTTGGACTCTGTTTGATATTCCTTTTCTTCGAAATACTGAAATAAGCACACAAAAAACAGCAATACGGGCTAGGCCTCTGTCACGCCCAATATGCGACCCTATCCAAAAGGAACTCGAAGGTCCCACCAAGGATAGACCCGCATATTGAAACGCTTTTGCAAGGTGGATATCATTACATCAACATTTCATAATAGAAGGGGATACATACATAAGGCATACAATGCCACATGAATACAACATCACAATACATCAGGGCATCATCCGACTATGGATGAAACACAAACAGAAATTCAAACGACATCCACCCTGCTAGCCCAGGCTGCCGACCTGGAACCTATACCCTGATCGAAGAAGAAGCAGAAGACGAACTCCAAAAGAAGCAAACAACGCTCTCGTGTCATGATCATCGCGTAACCTGTACCTGCAACTGTTGTTGTAGTAATCTGTGAGCCACGAGGACTCAGCAATCCCATTACCATGGGTATCAAGACTAGCAAAGCTTAATAGGAAAGGAAGGGGTAAAGTGGTGAGGTTGCAGCAGCGACTAAGCATATATGGTGGCTAACATACGCAAATAAGAGCGACAAGAGAGCAAAGGAACGATCGTCAACTAGCAATGATCAAGAAGTGATCCTGAACTCCTACTTACGTCAAACATAACCCAGAAACCGTGTTCACTTCCCGGATTCCGCCGAAAAGAGACCATCACGGCTACACACACGGTTGATGCGTTTTAATTCGGATCTGGTGTCAAGTTATCTACAACCGGACATTAACAAATTCCCATCTGCCTATAACCGCAGGCACGGCTTTCGAAAGATTATACCCTGCAGGGGTGTCCCAACTTAGCCCATGATAAGCTCTCGCGATCAACGAAGGATATACCTTCTCCCAGGAAGACCCGATCAGACTCGGAATCCTGGTTTACAAGACATTTCGACAATGGTAAAACAAGACCAGCAAGACCGCCTGATGCGCCGACAATTCCGATAGGAGCTGCACATATCTCGTTCTTAGGGCAATACCGGATGAGCAATCCGTACAACTAAAACTAGACCTCAAGTTTCCCTGAGGGGGCGCTGCAAAGGGCTCTAGTTCGGACCAACACTTAGACAAGCACTGGCCCGGGGGGGCTATAATAAAGATGACCCTTGAGAGCGTGACTCCCAAGGGAAAAGTAGGTGGTGGTGAGGCAAATGGTAAAACCAATGTTGGGCCTTGCTGGAGGAGTTTTATTCAAAGCGAACTGTCAAGGGGGTCCCATAAATCACCCGACCGCGTAAGGAACGCAAAATCCGGGAACATAACACCGGTATGACGGAAACTAGGGCGGCAAGAGTGGAACAAAACACCAGGCATAAGGCCGAGTCTTCCACCCTTTACCAAGTATATAGATGCATTAATAATATAAGAGATATTGTGATATCCCAACCAAAATCATGTCCACCATGGAGAAATCTTCAACTTCACCTGCAACTAGCAATGCTATAAGAGGGGCTGAGCAAAGCGATAACATAGCCAAACAACAGTTTGCATAGGAAAGGTGTCAAAGGTTAGAGGTTCATGGCAATATGGGAGGCTTGATAAACAGGTGATAGGTAGCGCAGCATAGCGAAAGAACGAAACAACTAGCATAGCAATGATAGTAGTGAGATCCAGGGTAGCGGTCATCTTGCCTGAAATCCCGCTAGGAAGAAGAACGAGTCCATGAAGAAGATGAAGCCACGAAGACGAACCAAGCGTAGACGAACGAATCCTCACGATCGCAACAAAACGGGAACTATCGAAAAGAAGCACACAACATGGTAAACACACCACACATGAACAAGGCATGATGCACGAACAAGCATGATGCAAGACAAGACTACATGAAGCTACTCATGGCAAGAGATGATGCAAACAGGAGCAACACATCAAGACAAGTTTAAATGAGGCCGGGATCAACATATAACAATTCCGGTAAGTCCTTATATGCATGTTTCGAAATTGGTCCAGATCTGAATAAACCTTATGTTCAAGTTGTTAAACAGCAAGTTAAGATGCACCAAGATGATCTACACGAGATTCTAGTCAAGTTACATATAAAGTTCATTTAGTTCGGAGCTACGGCCTAGAAGATATGAGCAAAACAAGTTAAACATGGCATTGATGCGAAATGCACCCAAACATCAAGCAAACACCTCAAAACATGGATGCAACATGATAATATGAAACTACATGCAAAATCAAGCAAGTTTCATATTGAGCACACTCAAAACGGAGCAACGGTTCAACACATGCACACTATATAAGTTTAAAGGACAAGTTGTCCAAAACAGCAACTAGGCATATTGCAAGCATCAAAACCACATGCTATAGTACCACAATATGAAAACAAAAGACATGGGCATGATGTACAGGTAAAGCATAACAAAACATGAACACTGAGCTATCTCCAGAAATCACTAGAACATGCTCAAACACACATGGCAAGATTGCAAATAATAACAGTTCAGACTTTGCAGAAATAATATCAGGTTGCAATGTTTAGAGCTATCAAACAACATGTTACAGGAACTTATCATAGCAAACAAAGGCATGGCATGATACTACTAAATGCATAGACCAAGAGTCCCTTACTGACCATAAGCCAAAAAGGATCAGAAAATATGATGGCACCCACGTAAACATGGCAAGTTATAATACAGATTCAAACATGGCAGGAACAGAATTATGAAGGCATGTAGATGAGCTTGTGCAACTCACTACAGAGCAATACATGGCAAGGCAAGGAAACCAACAGTGAGAAGGCATATTTGTGAAGTTAAGCATGGCAAGAGAAAGGTCATAGGGTGCATTGATCACTAGCAAAACATATGGCAACAACTGAACTTAATGTTAACAGGCTGACAGCAACATTATCAAGCAACTTTGGGGCAAGATATGAACAAGCTAACGCAAGTTATAAATGCAACCAGGGGCATGGATGGATAGATCATGACATGTAGAACAAAACATATTTAGTGGACATCTCCAGATTATGCATAGAATGATTAGTAGAAGCAGGTTTACATAGCATCACGAAATAACAGATTCAGCCTAGCAAAACAGCAACAGCAAGTACCCTACTTAACAAGCTCGATTCACTCACCACAAGTCATTGCATGAAAAGATAAGCATAGCATCATCAAGAAGACATGTTTATGAAGCTAACCAAGTCAAGAACAAGTTCATAGCATGTAAGGATCAACTACAACAACCTTGACAAAATTGAATAACACGTAAACAATCTGCCAGGAAACATTTTAAAGCAAAAGTAGAGGACGAAAATGACATGCTAGACTACTCCATAATTTCAAACAAGGGCATTAATGGATAGACAATAAACATATGTTCAAAACATCCTTACTGAAGTATCTCAAAATATGCATGGATCTCTCTGTAGCAACAAGTTTACATGGCATCAAAATAACAGCAGAACAGGGACTAAAATCAGCAACATCACGATGCCTAGTTTGCATGCTTGTGCTAGTTACCACATTGATCACAAAAATACATGGTAAGCACCTCTGTAAAGATGGCATGGCATAGATCAAAACACATGTAGACATCAACCTCATAGGATGCACACATCAATCATGGCAAAAATGACAAAAGAGCTTGTTCTGTTAACAGACAGCAGACAACATCATGAAGCACTCTTGCAACGAAGATTCGGACATCAAGATGAACTCAAATGAACATGATGCAATGGAATGAAATGATGTACTCGTTGAGACGAACAATTTGACATATTACACACGCAAAACGGAGGTACGGATGCAGAGATACAATGCGATGAACATGGCATGATTATGTATGAATTTAGGGACTTGGTGGAAATTTCAGGGGGTCAACCTTGCACGGAAATCGAGGCACGTCGGAGATGTCGCCGGAGAAGGATGGAGATGGCCGGAGAAGGGCGGACCCGGGTCGGATCTCGCCGGATCCGGCCGGATCCCGGTGTGGGACGGCGCGGGAAGGCGGAGGCCGGTGAGCAGGGC
>NC_041389.1:549244606-549246070 GCF_002162155.2 Triticum dicoccoides
GGCGCGCTCCGGGCGCGGGCGGCGCCAGCGAGCGGCGGCCGCGGCAGGCATGGGAGGAGGCGAGGCGGCGGCGCTCGGGGCCGGGCACGGCCTCCGGCGAGGGGCCGGCCAGCGGCGGAGGGGCAGTCCGGCGAGGGAGCCTCAGGCCTGGCGGCGGCGGCGGCGGCGGCCGGGCCCGCGGGGGCCGGGGGCGGGCTGACGCGGCGCGAGGAGAGAGAGGAGGGCGGCGGCGTGACACGTGGCAGGCGGCGAGTGGACGGGGCACGGCGGAGGACGTGTCCGGCGCGAGCGGACGCGTCCGATGGCGGCGGAGGGCGATTTTGCTAGGGTTAGGGTAGAATGACCCGAAAATTTCGGGGGAGGTCTAGTTTTATAGGTAGAGGGAGCTAGGAGAGTCCAAATGGAGCACGGTTTTCGGCCACGTGATCGTGATCGAACGACCGAGAGCATGGAGGGGAGTTAGATGGGTTTTGGGCCAGTTTGGAAGGGTGTTGGGCTGCAAAGAGAAAGGGGGGTTTCGGGCTATGCGGTTAACCGTTGGAGTATCAAACGACCTCCAAATGGCACGAAACTTGACAGGCGGTCAACTGGTACTATACCAAGGCCGCTTGGCAAGACTCGGTCCATTCCGAGAATGTTTAACACCCGCTCACAACGAGAGACAAAAGGGGGACGCCGGAGGGCATAGGAGCGCCGGATTGCAAAACGGACAACGAGAAAAAGGCTCGGATGCATGAGGCGAACACGTATGCAAAATGAAATGCACATGATGACATGACAATATGCAACACGCAAGCAAATGACATGGCAACAACAGCGAATAACTGGCAGACACCTGGCGCATCGAATCCGGGGCGTTACAACACTCCTCCACTAACAAGAGATCTCGTCCCGAGACCTTAGGACCGAGACGGAAGGGAAAAGGATGAGGGAAACAAGAACTCAAGAGAAGAAGCAAAGAATCGAGAGCACTCGAGAAGAGGAGAGGAACGACGAGAATGACGAGAATCGAAAGCTCACGGAATCAGATAGACTATGAAACCACTCCGGTTAGAACAAGCTAAGAAAGGAATAAGACTGAAAGGATTTAGGCAGCAAGAAGAACTCAAATGAACATGATGCAATGGAATGAAATGATGTACTCGTTGCGACGAACAATTTGACATATTACATGCGCAAAACGGAGCTAAGGATGCAGAGATACAATGCGATGAACATGGCATGATTATGTATGAATTTAGGGACTTGGTGGAAATTTCAGGGGGTCAACCTTGCACGGAAATCGAGGCACGTCGGAGATGTCGCCGGAGAAGGATGAGATGGCCGGAGAAGGGCGGATCCGGGTCGGATCTTGCCGGATCCGGCCGGATCCCTGCGTGGGACGGCGCGGGGAGGCGGAGGCCGGCGAGCAGGGCGAGGGGCGGGCCGGACCGGGGCGGGGCGGCGCCAGCGAGCGGCGGCCGC